>NC_068448.1:75450076-75587576 GCF_023373465.1 Oncorhynchus keta
CAATATTGTTTAGATAATCAAATTGTTTAATTGAAACTTAAATAAACAATTCCCAGAGTCTAATACATTGATTTGGCCTAGGTTTCTCAAATTCTTACCAGCGCACCAGTTTTAACCTGTGGATGGTCTAAATGAACGAAAGCCTGAATTAACATAATAATTAACTGACAATAAACTGAAATGGCCTATCGTAAACAAATACCTATTTGAACTTCTTTTGCAGGCTGTGTATCTATCTACCAGGTGTATATATCTACCAGGTATATCTATCTACCAGGTGTATCTATCTACCAGGTGTATTCATCTACCAGGTGTATATATCTACCAGGTGTATCTATCTACCAGGTGTATCTATCTACCAGGTGTATTCATCTACCAGGTGTATATATCTACCAGGTGTATCTATCTACCAGGTGTATTCATCTACCAGGTGTATATATCTACCAGGTGTATCTATCTACCAGGTGTATCTATCTACCAGGTGTATCTATCTACCAGGTGTATATATCTACCAGGTGTATCTATCTACCAGGTGTATCTATCTACCAGGTGTATTCATCTACCAGGTGTATATATCTACCAGGTGTATCTATCTACCAGGTGTATTCATCTACCAGGTGTATCTATCTACCAGGTGTATTCATCTACCAGGTGTATCTATCTACCAGGTGTATTCATCTACCAGGTGTATCTATCTACCAGGTGTATCTATCTACCAGGTGTATTCATCTACCAGGTGTATAGAATGAAAGCATATAGCGACATTCAATATTGTTTAGATAATCAAATTGTTTAATTGAAACTTAAATAAACAATTCCCAGAGTCTAATACATTGATTTGGCCTAGGTTTCTCAAATTCTTACCAGCGCACCAGTTTTAACCTGTGGATGGTCTAAATGAACGAAAGCCTGAATTAACATAATAATTAACTGACAATAAACTGAAATGGCCTATCGTAAACAAATACCTATTTGAACTTCTTTTGCAGGCTGTGTATCTATCTACCAGGTGTATATATCTACCAGGTATATCTATCTACCAGGTGTATCTATCTACCAGGTGTATTCATCTACCAGGTGTTATATATCTACCAGGTGTATCTATCTACCAGGTGTATCTATCTACCAGGTGTATTCATCTACCAGGTGTATAATCTACCACAGGAACGGGTGTATCTATCTACCAGGTGTATTCATCTACCAGGTGTATTCATCTGGGACCAGGTGTATATATCTACCAGGTGTATATATGGACCAGGTGTATCTATCTACCAGGTGTATCTATCTACCAGGTGTATTCATCTACCAGGTGTATATATCTACCAGGTGTATCTATCTACCAGGTGTATTCATCTACCAGGTGTATAGGGGGACCAGGTGTATATATTACCAGGTGTATCTATCTACCAGGTGTATCTATCTACCAGGTGTATATATCTACCAGGTGTATATATCTGGGGGACACCAGGTGTATCTATCTACCAGGTGTATCTATCTACCAGGGAGTATATATCTACCAGGTGTATCTATCTACCAGGTGTATATATCTACCAGGTGTATCTATCTACCAGGTGTATCTATCTACCAGGTGTATTCATCTACCAGGTGTATCTATCTACCAGGTGTATCTATCTACCAGGTGTATCTATCTACCAGGTGTATCTATCTACCAGGTGTATTCATCTACCAGGTGTATTCATCTGGAGAGAAACCAGAAGTGTACTGGTCTATCTGACATCGGAGGTGTATCTTTCTACCAGGTGTATCTATCTACCAGGTGTATCTATCTACGGTCAGGTGTATTCATGACCAGGTGTATATATCTACCAGGTGTATCTAGAACCAGGTGTATATATCTACCAGGTGTATCTATCTACCAGGTGTATTCATCTGGAGACCAGGTGTATCTATCTACCAGGTGTATATATCTACCAGGTGTATCTATCTACCAGGTGTATTCATCTACCAGGTGTCTTATCACCAGGTGTATTCATCTACCAGGTGTATCTATCTACCAGGTGTAGGTCTATCTTCCAGGTGTATCTATCTACCATGGTGTATCTATCTACAGAGACAGGTGTATCTATCTACCAGGTGTATCTATCTACCAGGTGTATCTATCTACCAGGTGTATCTATCTACCAGGTGTATCTATCTACCAGGTGTATATATCTACCAGGTGTATATATCTACCAGGTGTATCTATCTACCAGGTGTATATATCTACCAGGTGTATCTATCTACCAGGTGTATATATCTACCAGGTGTATATATCTACCAGGTGTATATATCTACCAGGTGTATCTATCTACCAGGTGTATATATCTACCAGGTGTATCTATCTACCAGGTGTATATATCTACCAGGTGTATCTATCTACCAGGTGTATATATCTACCAGGTGTATATATCTACCAGGTGTATCTATCTACCAGGTGTATCTATCTACCAGGTGTATCTATCTACCAGGTGTATCTATCTACCAGGTGTATCTATCTACCAGGTGTATCTATCTACCAGGTGTATCTATCTACCAGGTGTATATATCTACCAGGTGTATATATCTACCAGGTGTATCTATCTACCAGGTGTATTCATCTACCAGGTGTATCTATCTACCAGGTGTATTCATCTACCAGGTGTATCTATCTACCAGGTGTATTCATCTACCAGGTGTATCTATCTACCAGGTGTATTCATCTACCAGGTGTGTCTATCTAACAGGTGTGTCTATCTAACAGGTGTGTCTATCTAACAGGTGTGTCTATCTAACAGGTGTGTCTATCTACCAGGTGTGTCTATCTAACAGGTGTATCTATCTAACAGGTGTATCTATCTACCAGGTGTATCTATCTACCAGGTGTATCTATCTACCAGGTGTATCTATCTACCAGGTGTATCTATCTACCAGGTGTATCTATCTACCAGGTGTATTCATCTACCAGGTGTATCTATCTACCAGGTGTATCTATCTACCAGGTGTATCTATCTACCAGGTGTATCTATCTACCAGGTGTATCTATCTACCAGGTGTATCTATCTACCAGGTTGTTGCCCTTGTCCACAATCCAAACCACAAACCAAACCCGGGGATTTCACCTGTTTCCACGACGACGGTGACCTATACCCCTTCTTTTTATTTCTCCATTAGCCATTTTCACATGAGCTATACCAGCCAGGGAAAGTAGGCTTGGCAACGTATTCTCACTTGGGGGGGGGGGGTCAACTACAAGCCGATCTGTGGCTTTGACATAATGTTTTCATTCCACCCGCCAGTGGATTAGTTTTTTTGCGTCTCAACAGCAGGGGACCTTGGGAATCCGACCCGATGCACGACTAGTCCCAGGCAGTGACTCCTAGGCAATATTTAACTGTTATTTCGAACACTACCATCTCCGGTTTTTCTCTCGAAAAATTAGATTTAATTGAGATAGGACTAACCTGGATAAACAGAAGGTTAAACAAATATTTTCTCATGACACCAGAGACTTAGATGATGAACGAGAGACCCCAAAACCCCCGTCTCGCTGAGAGACAATCTAACTCCTCTCAGAATCTCTTTCACTCCACTGGGACTCAGACGTTTCATCTCTGCCAACAGTTCTGTCGCATCGAGTGTGAAACTCCCAATTAAGTTGTTTTTCATACCCTTTCCACCCCTTTTATTGATATCTCTGCAAACAAAAAACAGCCCTGAGCAATAATTATCGATGGAACCCGGGAAATGAAGGTTATGGGCCGGCCTCCTGTCATTCTCTCGAGGATTATTAGTCAAGAATGTGACTCACTGTCTGTAACTTTTAGGTGGTTCAATTAGGAATGTTTCATACACAAACAAAGAGCCTGGTTTGTTACGTTATAACAAAATAACACGTTTGGATCTGATATTTCAGAAGGGAATTAAGACAATGCATAACATCATACATGTAAATGTGTGCGTGTGTGTGTGTGTGTGTGTGTGTGTGTGTGTGTGTGTGTGTGTGTGTGTGTGTGTGTGTGTGTGTGTGTGTGTGTGTGTGTGTGTGTGTGTGTGTGTGTGTGTGTGTGTGTATCATGTCTCAGATTGAAGCCTGCAGCATGGAGGCGGAGAAGATCGACTCACTCATCAACTACGGCAGCCCCACCCTGGTCTCCCACGTGCCTCTGTCTGCTTTCCTCACCTCCGACGTCTCCATCTCCACCATCAGGTCCACGGGATACCCCAGCTCCTCGGCCTCCTCCCTGCCCATCTCCCTCTGCCTCGCCTTGGGCCTCGTCCTCATTCTAGACCCAGGCATAGCCGAGGCCTAGCTAGTCCCCAGTAGCCAGCCACGCCCTGGTGGCACGAGGCCTGGTGTATTGTGGACTATTCTAAGGGACCCTCTCCCATGTCATTGCATGGCAGGAAGCATCATCCTATAAAAGCCTTGACAATCAACCCTATAAACTCTACTGCACAAGCGTCAATCATAGACGAGAAGCTATGAGATTCATCTTGTTCCAATGACAGAGGAGACACAATCACATTCCAGCTTTGGTTCCATAGAACTCTCTATATATCGTGACAGGGAGGATTAGTTTTTTATTACACAGTGTTTTGTATCCAGTAGCTCTCTCCTCTAAAGCTGTGGAGGGGTGTGTGTGTGTGTGTGTGTGTGTGTGTGTGTGTGTGTGTGTGTGTGTGTGTGTGTGTGTGTGTGTGTGTGTGTGTGTGTGTGTGTGTGTGTGTGTGTGTGTGTGTGTGTGTGTGTGTATGTGTGTGTGTCCTCCTTACCTTTTCCCTCGCCCACTTCTCCTCTTCCTCACCTCTCCTCCCCTCTCCTTCTCCTCCCATCTCCTTCTCCTCCCCTCTCATTCTCCTCCCCTCTCCTTCTCTTACCCTATCCCTCTCCTCCCCTCTCCTTCTCCTCCCCTCTCCTTCTCCTCCCCTCTCATTCTCCTCCACTCTCCCTCTCCTTCTCCTCCCCTCTCCTTCTCCTCCCCTCTCCTTCTCTTCCCCTATCCCTCTCCTCCCCTCTCCTTCTCCTCCCCTCTCCTTCTCCTCCCCTCTCCCTCTCCTCCCCTCTCCCTCTCCTTCTCCTCCCCTCTCCTTCTCCTCCCCTCTCCTTCTCCTCCCCTCTCCCTCTCCTCCCCTCTCCTTCTCCTCCCCTCTCCCTCTCCTCCCCTCTCCTTCTCCTCCCCTCTCCCTCTCCTCCCCTCTCCTTCTCCTCCACTCTCCTTCTCCTCCACTCTCCTCCCCTCTCCTTCTCCTCCCCTCTCCCTCTCCTCCCCCTCCCTCTCCTCTCCCTCTCCTCCCCCTCCCTCTCCCTCTCCCTCTCCCTCTCCCTCTCCCTCCCTCTCCTCCCCCTCTCCTTCTCCTCCCCTCTCCTTCTCCTCCCCTCTCCTCCACTCTCCCTCTCCCTCTCCCTCTCCCTCTCCCTCTCCCTCCCTCCCTCTCCTTCTCCTCCCCTCTCCCTCTCCTCTCCCTCTCCTCCCCTCTCCCTCTCCCTCCCTCTCCTCTCCTCCCCTCTCTTCTATCCAGGTTTTTTGTACTATTGTAAATAGAGAAGGAGTTGGGAGTTGCAGACTGAGACATTCTGAACGTCAAACAGGTGGAAGACAAGCATCCCCCCACTCTATAAGCTGAAAAGACACAAAAAGGGATTCCCGTTATTCCTTTAGTGTAGATAAGATATATTTAATAAGATAACAGGAACAACAGCCATGTTTTTAATGAAAATGACAATCATCACTTTACCCAGTACAGGGGTAAAACAAACGTGGGACAATATGCCTTGTATATAGTTCCTATAGAAAGCAAATGCAATAACTCTGTAATGTTGATAATAATTATTCTGAAAATATTCTATATTTGATATGTGTAAGACATGGATTGAAACGTGATTCACTATGTGCCTTTTTCTATTTTATTTGATGTTATATTCTTGCATGATGACAATTTATTTTTTATCCAGAATGTATTGTATTTGTCCTGTCCGTTTGCTTTGATGCTGTTTCTATGCCGACGCAACAGGAAGTGTTGTCTCCGTCCTTCTACAGTATTATCGAGGCAGCTTTGAAGCAGCACATCATTTTTTTTCTCCAAGGGTCTTTGTAGTATTACACCTGTTTGTCTCTAAGAGTTATTGTTTGTGATATCAAATGTGTTCATATTGCCAATGTTTATAAAGAGTAGTGATGTAGACACTTACGTAATACTTTAATCATCACTCTATTGCATCATTTTCTCGGGGCGGAGATGCCAGTACTTTGCAATGTGTCTGTGTAAAATGCCAACAGAATGCATATTTTATAGAATATATAATCCTCCAATCAAACAGACCGGTTGCTTTTTGTTTTACATTACATCATAACTCTTTTGGAATATATATATATATTTTTTTTTTCCAGATTTCACAGGGAAGTTGAGTACTACATAAAATATTATACCAATCTAATCAATATGATTTTGCTCAAGAGTGAATTAGAACTGAAACATCACAGGTTAAACTCTTCCTTATCTTCAGGCTCTTTCGCATTTGTTTTCCTCGTCTTCCTCGTTCTCAAACGGAGAAGTTCCAAGATCCCTCCTCTCAGTGGGTTTTGTGAGAAAGAGGCAAGGGGAGAGGACACGAGGAATCAAAGGAAAAGCCCAAAGCCCCAACCCGGCACCTCTAACATGTAAAAACATACTATTACCACAAGGGGGCAGGCTGTGACAGAGTAACGGAGGCGAGAGCGTCTGCTTCCTCAACACTTCCTAGGGCCCCTTTTCCGTAGTGCCCCAGAAAGGGGACGACGAAGTGGAAGACCCTGGTGTCTGATAATGGTCTCGGCGGCTCCCCTTAAGTCTGATTTACATGATCCACTGTGTAATTAATGACCATGACAAGCACAGCCTCCATGGGTCCTCTCGCTCTCTCTCACTCTCTCTCGCTCTCCCGCTCTCTCTCTCTCTCTCTCGCTCTCTCGCTCTCTCTCTCTCGCTCGCTCTCGTTCTCTCTTCTTCTTTCTCCCTCTCTCTTCCCTCTCTCTTCCCTCTCTCTCTCGTTCTCTCCTCTTCTTTCTCTCTCCCTCTTCCCTCTCTCCCTCTCTCTTCCCTCTCTCTCATCCCTCTTCCCTCTCTCTCTCTCTCTCTCTCTCTCTCTCTCTCTCTCTCTCTCGTTCTCTCGGATTTGGGCTGGTGTGTGTCTGCTTGAGATGTGTAAATATTTTTAGTGGGATGAACCCCTCTCGGCTCTCCCTAAGAGCAGTAAAGTATCCAAATGTAAAATTCGTTCCTAGAACAGTGTTTTTTTGTTTCTGATCCACTGCTGAAATACCTCAACCATTGTAAGTAACAACCAGTGACCACAAGAACCTACTGCCCATACAGTGTTGTACTAATGCACAGATGATGTGATGTGGGTGTAATCATTAGTCCAAAACGTTTCGCAACGAAGACCGTTTGCTTCAAACGGAAAGCGTTTTTTCCAATTCAGGTAGGTCCTCTCCCTGTTTTCGTTCCGTTTGCTTCCGTTCCCAGTGAAGACACCCCAGTCATGTGATGGAGATTCCAATGAGATCGAGGGAGGAGCGGAGATGAACGTGCCTTTTCAGGAATTTTACAGGAATGTGAAATCCCATTGAAGAAGCCCGAGCACCACCGTCTGATAATCCCTCAACGTGAAAGAGCACATGAACGTCTAACTAGCCGGTGCCCAAGACGCCAAAGGTCACATCTACAGCCACCTGCCTCTCTAACTTTAGGAACTGATCATCTCTCGCTGGTTCTGTAAAGCAGTGTGGTATGTTGGCCTGTAATGCACCCTATTAGATTACAGCAGAATTTATTCGATACACAGTCACTTTTCTTTCCTTTCATGCTTATGATCATAATGGATTCAATTAATGTAACTGCTTTCAATTACAGAGGCTCTTTACATGGCGAGCTGAGTCATTTACTGTAGATCACTCATCACTGGTCATAATATCACCAGCTATAGTGATGCATGGCAGCCATTTTGTGCCAGATGGCTCGTTGTACATTAGCAGTAGCCGTGGAGAGATGAGAGATGACTAAAGTCAATACTGAGATTCCTGATAGTGAACTCTATCCCTGAGCTCATTGTCACAATCTCTTCAGAGTGGCTCATACAAGTACCTGCTTGGCAATTTACCTGCATTACAGGTTCTGCCCAAAATCATTGCTCTTGAATACAAAAGTGATTTCTCAGTCTTCCTCAGCCCTATCCCTAAATATAATGTAAAAATGCATTTATTTTACCTTTCTTTTTTTAAACTAGGGCAAGTCAGTTAAGAACAAATACTTATTTTCAATAACGGCCTAGGAACAGTGGGTTAACTCCCTTGTTCAGGGGCAGAACGACAGATTTCTACCTTGTCAGCTCGGAGTATTCAATCTAGCAACCTTTCAGTTGCCGCATTGCTCAGTCTACCATGATATATCACTCCAAACAAAAGGTTCTGGATTACGTGAAGCCTTAACACTCTCCAAATAAGTAAAGTACACATTCAATTTCATGGCAGAAATTCTCATTGTTCGAAGCTGAGAACGAGAGAGTCAGTTTAGAGCAGGTATATGATTAATCACATCCATAGTTTACAGCAGGTATAAAAGCTGCAGTGCTTGTGTGCTAGCTTCCTCAACATTACAGAACAATAACCAATATCAATTATATCAATAATATATTATAGGAATAAAGATATATATATATATATAACAGTGTTATCTTGTGATCAAGCCGTCAATGTTTTGTCATTTTTGGTGTCGTAAAAAATGTTAATTAACGGGTTAGCAATTAGCATGTTTGACATTTCAGTGGAACTACTATCAAATCAACGTTTATTTGTCACGTGAAATGCTTACTTTTTGGTAAGCGGTTTAGCAAAACAAGTACATCCTGTATTATCGGCATACGGTCCCCAGTTATTGGCCACCTTACTGTTTTGTTCAATTCTAAGATATATCCGTTAAATGTTGTTCTAAAGAAGAGACACCAACCTGGCATCCAAAGTGTTAACTAGATAGTTAACTGGTTGGCTAGCTTTCCGGTAAAAAAAATAAATTACTTGCCTGAAATATTTTAAATATATTTCAGAGGTAAAATGTTGGATGTTAAATGATGTGTGGTTTGTCGTGCAGTCACATTTTACAATATACAGTGGTCCACAAAATGTCTATATATATTCTGTTTTTTTTTTTACTCTCAAAACCTAACTTACGTAAATTGGAATAGAAATCGGTGTTCAGCTAGCTAGAAGGGTGTCTTTAGTGGCAAAACGTACCGTTATTTTCCAGTCCGTTTAAATGTTAAACTCGAGGTGATTTAATCCTCTAATCGCTAGACCTCTGACCTTTGAAGTTAGGAGGTGTACGAAGTTAGGGGGTGTACGAAGTTAGGGGGTGTACAAAGTTAGGGGGTGTACGAAGTTAGGAGGTGTACGAAGTTAGGGGTTGTACGAAGTTAGGAGGTGTACGAAGTTAGGGGGTGTACGAAGACTTCTACCTTGTGAGTGTGTGTGTGCATGTGTGTATGTGTGTAGGATAGATGGATAGATGGATAGATGTATGGACAGTCAGTGTAGGTCTGTGCAGGAAGACAATTAGGGTTAGCTGTGCAGCAGTATGATTGCCTGGTGGTAGAAGTGGTCTTGCAGCCTGTTGGTCCGAGACACAGACAGTAACAGAGTCTTCCGGGTCCTCCTCCTACACCTCCTGATATAAATGACGGCAGGCAGGGAGCTCGCCCTCTGTGATGTATTGGGCCGTTCTCACCACACTCTGTGGAGCGGTTGAGGGCGGTGCAGTTGCCATACCAGGCGGTGATACAGCTGGTCAAGATGCTGTCGATGTCGCAGCTATAGAACTTCTTGAGGATCCGAGGGCCCATTACAAATTTTCTTCAGTCGTCTGAGGTTGAAGAGGCGCTGCCGAGCCTTCTTCACCACAGTGTCGGTGTGATTGGACCATGTCAGGTCCTCTGTGATGAACACACCAAGGAACTTGGTAGTCCGCAATCAGCTCCTTGGTGTTGCTGACGTTGAGGGATAGGCTATTTACCTGGCACCACTCTGCCAGGGCTCTAACTTCCTTTTTCCACACTGCAGAATCCCATAGTGTGTTTGGTTTACAGGTGACAGGTTGGGGACACGACACAGTGTTGGTGGCAGACCCCCTCTTCATGTGGTAAATGGGATGTCACCAGCTGTCGAGGCTGGTACATCCAGGATCCTATTTGGGAGCCATATGTGCGTGCACCCCGCATCATTAGTGGGAGAGAAGGAGGGCAACACCATTAATATTCACATCTGTCATTCAATCCTGAAAGAACCCCCCCCCCACCCACCACCACCTGGCCCCGTTGCTCCCTCTCTTTCACTCAAACTCAAAAGTACGCCCCTTTTTAAAATTGTCGCATATTATCACCACGCATTGTCACAGAAAGACACAGACGCCATGTTTCCTTCTTTCCTTCCTTCCTTGTTTACTTTCTTATTTCCTTCTTTCCTTCCTTCTTTCCTTCCTTCTTTCCTTCCTTCTTTCCTTCCTTATTTCCTTACTTATTTCTTTCCTTCTTATTTCCTTCTTTCCTTCCTTCTTTCCTTCCTTCTTTCCTTCCTTATTTCCTTACTTATTTCTTTCCTTCTTATTTCCTTCTTTCCTTCCTTCTTTCCTTCCTTATTTCCTTCCTTCTTTCCTTCCTTCTTTCCTTCCTTCTTTCCTTCCTTCTTTCCTTCCTTCTTTCCTTCCTTATTTCCTTCCTTCTTTCCTTCCTTCTTTCCTTCCTTCTTTCCTTCCTTCTTTCCTTCCTTATTTCCTTCCTTCTTTCCTTCCTTCTTTCCTTCCTTCTTTCCTTCCTTCTTTCCTTCCTTCTTTCCTTCCTTCTTTCCTTCCTTATTTCCTTACTTATTTCTTTCCTTCTTATCTTCCTTCATTCTTTCTTTCTTTCTTTCTTTCTTTCTTCCTTCCCTCGCACAATGCCAGACCTAGTAAGACTGAACAAAGATATGTGTAGTAAATCCCCATGTTACTGAGGAAATGCATAGGAAAGGTGATGACATCCCTGCCAAAGGCTAAGCTAACTGAACAAGAGTGTGCAAAGCTGTCATCAAGGCAAAGAGTGGCAACTTTGAAGAATCTCAAATCTAAAATATATTATCAAAATTATTCAAGCGCTGTTAAATTGGTTGTTGATCATTGCTAGACAACCATTTTCAAGTCTTGCCATAGATTTCCAAGTGGATTAAGTCAAAACTGTAACTGGGCTACTCAGGAACATTCTTCTTGGTCATCGACTCCAGTGTATATTTGGCCTTGTGTTTTAGGTTATTGTCCTGCTGAAAGGTGAATTAATCTCCTAGTGTCTGGTGGAAAGCAGAATGAATCAGGTTTTCCTCTAGGATGTTGCCTGTGCTCAGCTCCATTCCGTTTTTTTTTTATCCTTAACGATTACAAGCATACCCATAACATGATGCAGCCACCACTATGCTTGAAAATATGGAGAGTGGTACTACAGTAATGTGCTGTATTGGATTTACCCCAAACATAACTTTTTGTTTTCAGGACATAAAGTTAATTGTTTTGACAGATTTGGAATATTTTAATTCTGTACATGTTTCCTTCTTTTCATTCTGTCATTTAGGTTTGTATTGTGGAGTAAGTAACATGTTGCTGATCCATCCTCAGTTTTCTCCAATCACAACCGTTAAACTATGTAACTGTTTTAAAGTCACCATTGACCTTATGGTGAAATCAGTGGAGGCTGCTGAGAGGAAGACAACTCATAATAATGTCTGGAATGGAGCGAATGGAATGGAATCAAACACATGGAAAACATGTTGGATGTATTTGGTACCATTCCACCTGTTCTGCTCCAGCCATTACCACAACGTACGTTCTCCCCAATTAATGTGCCACCAACCTCCTGTGGGTGAAATCCCTGTGCGGTGTTTTTCCTCTCCGGCGACTGAGTTAGGAAGGACGCCTGTATCTTTGTCGTGACTGGGTGGTACACCATTCAAAGTGTCATTAATAACTTCACCATGCTCAAAGGGTTAAGCTAATTTTGACTTCTGAACTTATTTACGCTTGCCATAACAAAGGGGTTGAATACTAATTAACTCAAGACATTTCAGCTTTTTATTTTTAATTAATTCGTAAACATAACAACAAAACAAAACAAATATAATTCCACTTTAACATTATTGCAGCGTGACTCTGTCCTTGGGACCCCAAGGAGTGCACGTTTGGTTACTGACCTGGCAATACACAGCTGATTCAAATGATTAATGATTGATGATTAGTTAATTATTTTGGATCAGCTGTGTAACCTGAAGACCGAGTTAGGGAAACCTTGCATTATGGGGGATTGAGTGTAGACCAGTGACAAAACAAATCTAAATGTTCGTTTAAATTCAGGATGTAACACAACAAAATGTAGAAAAAGTCAAAGGGGTGTGGATACTTTTTCCTGACGTCACTTCCTTTTTTGGTTGTTTGTAAAAAAAAAAACAATTGTTGTTGTTTCTCTGTAATGCTACTTGACACTTAACAATTTTATGAAGTTGTCTTCAGCCCAGACAGGGTTCACAATCTCCAAACCTCATAACTAGATACCAAGAAGCCATTTCAGGCTATCAAGTTAGAGTAGCTCGCTTGTCTAACCATCTCAGCTGGCATGCCTGCTGGCAAGGGTTGGTAGACTTTGGAAAAGCAAGCAATTACTAAATGTACTGAATAAGACTCACATTCCTTTCAAACTTTTACCCCAATTTCAGCAGAAATGCAGAGAAGCATATTTAGTTTCTTTAAAAAATATATATCCACCAGCCAGGAGGATATACAGACAGCTTAAAAGGTATACTTAGATATTCAGAAAAATATACATATTTATTTTACATAGAATGAAGCATAATGGTTATCAAATCGAATTTGTCACATCGTAAAACAACAGGCGTAGACTAACAGTGAATTTTTATTTTCTATTTATTTTACTAGGCAAGTCAGTTAAGAAGAAATTCTTATTTTCAATGACGGCCTAGGAACAGTGGGTTAACTGCCTGTTCAGGGGCAGAACGACAGATTTTGTACCTTGTCAGCTCGGGGATTTGAACTTGCAACCTTTCGGTTACTAGTCCAATGCTCTAACCACCAGGCTACCCTTCCCAACAATGCAGAGAGATATTGAAACATTTTTTTAAAAGTAATAACACAAGGAAGAAATACACAATGAGTAATGATAACTTGGCTATATACACGTGTTACCAGTACCGAGTAGATGTGCAGGGGTACGAGGTCATTGAGGTACATACTGTATGTACATATAGGTAGGGGTAGAGTAACTAGGCAACAGGATAGATAATAAACAGTAGCATGCGATGAGTCCAAGCACTCTGTAAAAGCGTGTCAATACAGACTATTTATTTGTCTTATGGTTTGGGAGTAGAAGGTGTTCAGGGTCCTTCCTGTTGGTTCCAAACGTGGTGCGTCGGTACCAAATGCTGTGCGATAGCAGAGAAAACAGTCTATGACTTGGGTGGCTGGAGTCTTTGACCTTCCTCTGACACCACCTGGATGGCAGGGAGCTCGGCCCCCACTTCCCTCTCTATCGACTTGCGGTCGGATGCCAAGCAGTTGCAATACCAAGCGATGGTGCAGCCAGTCAAGATGCTCTCAATGGTGCAGCTGTAAAACTATTTGAGGATTATGGCTCAAAATTGCAGGAAAATGCTGTTTTCAGGTGTCCGAAAAAATACTAAATTCTTGTGCCCCCTCAGATATTTGGGGTGCATGACGCCCCCGAGAGAGAGAGAGAGACTCTGGTTTCAGTGCTCCACCAGATTTACTCAGCACATGGCTAATTTGCCCCTCCACCTATCTGTTCCTCTCATTTGCATGGCCATGTGGTGCAGTTGGTTTCCTTCCAAGGAGAAGAGGCCACTTCAAACTGAACCAGACACCAGCTACAGAGACTTTGGTGGAGTCCAGTGCACTTTCTAGAGACATTTCTAATCAACAGTTACATGGTTTCTTCTAACCAACTGTTACATGGTTTCTTCTAAACCAACTGTTACATGGTTTCTTCTAACCAACTGTTACATGGTTTCTTCTAACCAACTGTTACATGGTTTCTTCTAACCAACTGTTACATGATTTCTTCTAACCAACTGTTACATGGTTTCTTCTAACCAACTGTTACATGGTTTCTTCTAACCAACTGTTACATGGTTTCTTCTAACCAACTGTTACATGGTTTCTTCTAACCAACTGTTACATGGCAACACTTCTAACCAACTATTACATGGTTTCTTCTAACCAACTGTTACATGGACAACTGTTACATGGTTTCTTCTAATCAACAGTTACATGGTTTCTTCTAATCTGTTACATGGTTTCTTCTAAACCAACTGTTACATGGTTTCTTCTAACCAACTGTTACATGGTTTCTTCTAACCAACTGTTACATGGTTTCTTCTAAGCAACTGTTACATGGTTTCTTCTAATCAACAGTTACATGGTTTCTTCTAATCAACTGTTACATGGTTTCTTCTAACCAACTGTTACATGGTTTCTTCTAAACCAACTGTTACATGGTTTCTTCTAACCAACTGTTACATGGTTTCTTCTAACCAACTGTTACATGGTTTCTTCTAACCAACTGTTACATGGTTTCTTCTAACCAACTGTTACATGGTTTCTTCTAACCAACTGTTACATGGTTTCTTCTAACCAACTGTTACATGGTTTCTTCTAACCAACTGTTACATGGTTTCTTCTAACCAACTGTTACATGGTTTCTTCTAACCAACTGTTACATGGTTTCTTCTAACCAACTGTTACATGGTTTCTTCTAACCAACTGTTACATGGTTTCTTCTAACCAACTGTTACATGGTTTCTTCTAACCAACTGTTACATGGTTTCTTCTAATCAACTGTTACATGGTTTCTTCTAACCAACTGTTACATGGTTTCTTCTAACCAACTGTTACATGGTTTCTTCTAACCAACTGTTAATGGTTTCTTCTAACCAACTGTTACATGGTTTCTTTAACCAACTGTTACGTGGTTTCTTCTGCAACTGTTTCTTCTAACCAACTGTTACATGGTTTCTTCTAACCAACTGTTACATGGTTTCTTCTAACCAACTGTTACATGGTTTCTTCTAACCAACTGTTACATAGTTTCTCAAGAGAAGCCAAAACAAAAGCATACCGTGGGAGCTGCTCACTGATAAGGGAGATGTTATCTACTCGGCTTGATTGCTGTTGTGAGTCAAAAGTATTGATGTAACCGTTTCCTGTGTCCTCAATAGAGAAGTAGACACAGCAGAATGCTGCTGCCTTTGGTTACTCTTCTCTGATAAAACATATTTATTTATTTCATCTTTATTTAACTAGGCAAATCAATTAAGAACAAATTGTTATTTATAATGAACGCCTACCAAAAGGCAAAAGGCCTCCTGTGGGAACGGGGCTGGGACTAAAAATAAAAATGTAGGACAAAACACAAAATCACGACGAGCGAGACACCACAACACTACATAAAGAGAGACCTAAGACAACATCACAGCATGGCAGCAACACAACATGACAGCACAACATGACAACACAACATGGTAGCAACACAACATGACAACACAAAATGGCAGCAACAACATGGTAGCAACACAATATGACAACACGACAAGACAACATGGCAGCAACACAACATGACAACACAACATGGTAGCAACACAACATGACAACACAACAAGACAACACGACAAGACAACATGGCAGAAACACAACATGACAACACAACATGGTAGCAACACAACATGGCAACACAACATGACAACACAACATGGTAGCAACACAACATGGCAACATAACATGACAACACAACATGGTAGCAACACAACATGACAACACAACAAGACAACACGACAAGACAACATGGCAGCAACACAACATGACAACACAACATGGCAACACAACATGACAACACAACATGGTAGCAACACAACATGGCAACACAACATGACAACACAACATGGTAGCAACACAACATGACAACACAACATGGTAGCAGGACAACATGGTAGCGGCACAACATGAAAACAACACAACATGACAACACAACATGGTAGCAACACAACATGGCAACACAACATAGTAGCATCACAACATGACAACAACATGACAACAACATGACAACACGACAAGACAACATGGCAGAAACACAACATGGCAGCAACACAACATGGCAACACAACATGGCAGCAACACAACATGACAACACAACATGACAACACAACATGGTAGCAGCACAACATGGCAGAAACAACATGGTAGCAACACAACATGACAACACAACATAGTAGCATCACAACATGACAACAACACAACATGACAACACAACATAAAAACACAACATGGTAGCAACACAACATGACAACACAACATGGCAGAGACAACATGGTAGCAGCACAACATAGCAGAAACAACATGGTAGCAACACAACATAGCAGAAACAACATGGTAGCAACACAAAATGGCAGAAACAACATGGCAGAAACACAACATGACAACACAACATGGTAGGAACACAACATGGCAACACAACATGGCAGCAACACAACACGACAACACAACTTAGTAGCAACACAACATGACAAAGCGACAAGGCAACATGGCAGAAACACAACATGGCAGCAACACAACATGACAACACAACATAGTAGCATCACAAAGTGACAACAGCACAACATGACAACACAACATGACAACACAACATGGCAACACAACATGGCAGCAACACAACACGACAACACAACATAGTAGCATCACAACATGACAACAACACAACATGACAACACAACATAAAAACACAACATGGTAGCAACACAACATGACAACACAACATGGCAGAAACAACATGGTCGCAACACAAAATGGCAGAAACAACATGGTAGCAACACAAAATGGCAGAAACAACATGGTAGCAACACAACATGGTAGCAAAACAACATGGCAACAACACAACATGGTAGGAACACAAAATGGCAGCAACAACGTGGTAGCAACACAACATGACAACATGGCAGCAATACAACATGACAACACAACATAGTAGCATCACAACATGACAACATGACATGACAACAACACAACATGGCAGAAGCACAAAATGGCAGCAACAACATAGTAGCATCACAAAGTGACAACAGCACAACATGACAACACAACATGGTAGCAACACAACATGACAACACAACAAGACAACACGACAAGACAACATGGCAGAAACACAACATGACAACACAACATGGTAGCAACACAACATGGCAACACAACATGACAACACAACATGGTAGCAACACAACATGGCAACATAACATGACAACACAACATGGTAACAACACAACATG
This sequence comes from Oncorhynchus keta, assembly GCF_023373465.1. Classification (NCBI taxonomy): domain Eukaryota; kingdom Metazoa; phylum Chordata; class Actinopteri; order Salmoniformes; family Salmonidae; genus Oncorhynchus; species Oncorhynchus keta. The sequence goes on from NC_068448.1 coordinate 75,467,446, forward strand.
ACAACACAACAAGACAACACGACAAGACAACATGGCAGAAACACAACATGACAACACAACATGGTAGCAACACAACATGGCAACACAACATGACAACACAACATGGTAGCAACACAACATGGCAACACAACATGACAACACAACATGGTAGCAACACAACATGACAACACAACATGGTAGCAGGACAACATGGTAGCGGCACAACATGAAAACAACACAACATGACAACACAACATGGTAGCAACACAACATGGCAACACAACATAGTAGCATCACAACATGACAACAACATGACAACAACATGACAACACGACAAGACAACATGGCAGAAACACAACATGGCAGCAACACAACATGGCAACACAACATGGCAGCAACACAACATGGCAGAAACAACATGGTAGCAACACAACATGACAACACAACATAGTAGCATCACAACATGACAACAACACAACATGACAACACAACATAAAAACACAACATGGTAGCAACACAACATGACAACACAACATGGCAGAGACAACATGGTAGCAACACAACATAGCAGAAACAACATGGTAGCAACACAACATAGCAGAAACAACATGGTAGCAACACAAAATGGCAGAAACAACATGGCAGAAACACAACATGACAACACAACATGGTAGGAACACAACATGGCAACACAACATGGCAGCAACACAACACGACAACACAACTTAGTAGCAACACAACATGACAAAGCGACAAGGCAACATGGCAGCAACACAACATGACAACACAACATAGTAGCATCACAAAGTGACAACAGCACAACATGACAACACAACATGACAACACAACATGGCAACACAACATGGCAGCAACACAACACGACAACACAACATAGTAGCATCACAACATGACAACAACACAACATGACAACACAACATAAAAACACAACATGGTAGCAACACAACATGACAACACAACATGGCAGAAACAACATGGTCGCAACACAAAATGGCAGAAACAACATGGTAGCAACACAAAATGGCAGCAACAACGTGGTAGCAACACAACATGACAACATGGCAGCAATACAACATGACAACACAACATAGTAGCATCACAACATGACAACATGACATGACAACAACACAACATGGCAGAAGCACAAAATGGCAGCAACAACATAGTAGCATCACAAAGTGACAACAGCACAACATGACAACACAACATGACAACACAACATGGTAGCAACACAACATGGCAACACAACATGGCAGCAACACAACACAACAACACAACTTAGTAGCATCACAACATGACAACAACACAACAACACAACATGACAACACAACATGGCAGCAACACAACATGACAACACAACATAGTAGCATCACATCACAACATGACAACAACACAACATGGCAGCAACACAACATGACAACACAACATAGTAGCATCACAACATGGCAGCAACACAACATGAAAACACATGGCAGCATCACAACATGACAACAACACAACATGGCAGCAACACAACATGACACACAACATGGAAAAACATGGCAGCAACACAACATAAAAACAACACAACATGACAACACAAAATGGCAGCAACACAACATGGCAACAACACAACATTACAACACAACATGGCAGCAACACAACATGACAACACAACGTAGCAGCAACACATCACACCATGACAACAACACAACATAACAACACAACATGACCACACAACATGACCACACAACATGGCAGCAACACAACATGACACACAACATGATATCAATACAACTTAACAACACAACATGACAACAACACAGCATGGTAGTAGAACAACATGGCAGCAGCACAACATGGAAGCAGCACAACATGACAACAACACAGCATGGTAGCAGGACAACATGGTAGCAGCACAACATGAAAACAACACAGCATGGTAGCAGCACAACATGGCAGCAACACAACATGACAATAACACAGCATGATAGTAGCACAACATGGTAGAAACATAACACGGCAGCAGCACAACATGGTAGCAGTACAACATGGTAGAAACACAACATGGTGGCAACACAACATAGCAGCAACACAACATGGCAGCAGCATAGCATGTTACAATAGCAGCACAACGTGGTAGCAGCACACACGGTGCCAATATTGTTAGGCACAGAATTCAACTGATTATAAACATGGGCGAAAAAGCCAGTCTGTCACTCGGAGACAAATCAAAAGGCTGCAAAGGGATAGGAGGAATATGCAAATTGGAGGAAGGTATCATTGTGGGACGTAAAAAAGATACTCAAATATACATCTACAGAGGATCTACTTTGTAAGGCCTCGCAGCAAGCGACGTCTTGCGGAAATAAAGACAGCAACCTGTCATGAATTATATCAAAGTGACTGTGCTGGTGTAATGTTATTTTTATGATTGTATTGCTAGAACAATTGTTCACAAAGTGGCTGTGATGTATTTGTATTGATATTGCTGCATTATGGTTGGGGGAGGGGGGGGGGTGTCTGCGGGCTTTCAGCTTCGTTCTACTTCAGCAGATAAGCTGCTTCCTACTGAGGGGGGCCAACGAATGCACACCACTTTTCATCAAAGGCGAACACTAATGATTTAAGTTTAAATCATTTTTGTGCCTCCCTGTACTCTTTCCAGCAAGGAAATCTGGAGAAACGTGTAGTGTTCAACATGAAGGACAAGACTTGTAGAGATATTCAGGATCTTTAACTTTTCCCTTTTCTTCTTCTTCTAATTAGTACAGAAATTCTGTTATCTTTCCAGTACTATGTAATTCACTGAACAAGTGCACTTGAGAGCAAGGCCCTCCCTGAAGATAAAATATTTTTTTCACTTGCCCTACTTAAATCCTTTACATTTAAACAGAAACAGACTGGGGTTTTTTGGAGTTGAACATACATTTATTTTTATTTTATTTTACTAGGCAAGTCACTTAAGAACAAATTCTTATTTTCAATGAAGGCCTAGGAACAGTGGGTTAACTGCCTGTTCAGGGGCAGAACGACAGATTTGTACCTTGTCAGCTCGGGGATTTGAACTTGCAACCTTTCGGTTACTACTCTAACCACTAGGCTACCCTGCCACCTCTACACTCTAACCACTAGGCTACCTGCCACCTCTACCCTCTAACCACTAGGCTACCTGCCACCTCTACACTCTAACAACTATGCTACCTGCCACCTCTACACTCTAACCACTAGGCTACCTGCCACCTCTACACTCTAACCACTAGGCTACCTGCCCCCTCTACACTCTAACCACTAGGCTACCTGCCACCTCTACACTCTAACCACTAGGCTACCTGCCACCTCTACATTCTAACCACTAGGCTACCCTGCCACCTCTACACTCTAACCACTAGGCTACCTGCCACCTCTACCCTCTAACCACTAGGCTACCTGCCACCTCTACACTCTAACAACTAGGCTACCTGCCACCTCTACACTCTAACCACTAGGCTACCTGCCACCTCTACACTCTAACCACTAGGCTACCTGCCCCCCCAAACCCCTACCACTAAGCCAACCTGCCACCTCTACATTCTAACAACTAGGCTACCCTGCCACCTCTACACTCTAACCACTAGGCTACCCTGCCACCTCTACACTCTAACCACTAGGCTACCTGCCACCTCTACACTCTAACCACTAGGCTACCCTGCCACCTCTACACTCTAACCACTAGGCTACCTGCCACCTCTACACTCTAACCACTAGGCTACCCTGCCACCTCTACACTCTAACCACTAGGCTACCCTGCCGCCTCTACACTCTAACCACTAGGCTACCCTGCCGCCCCATGATGGAAATGACTACGGTTCAGTGGACGGATTGTTAGTTGCCATCGTTTCAGACGTTCCAATAGATGTTTAGAACATTATACCATCTTCACTTTGACATAACGTCAAGGTTTTCGTCTGCAACCTTTACTCATCCAGATTTCTAAGCCAACCAGGTTGGCTGAACATAGGCTACTACTGTAAGTATGATAGTCGAGCTCATTGCCTGGCAAATAAGTTGTACCCCAAAATGATGCAAAACTGTATTGGAAGGGAGCTACTTCAGAACAATAAGAACTGAAAAATATAAAGTGACAAATTATACATAATCTGGTTCTGATCTCGGATCAGATTTACGGTTTAAGCTCAGCCTTACAGACAAGACCAGGACCATCGGAATGGGCCACGCCCTCCAGAGTGAAATGACACAATTGTCAAAAGTCAACATCTTGTCTGGGGGTTGTCGTGCTAGTCTGACACAGCGTAGCATCTATAAACTCTCCTCAGCCTTCTGCTCTGTCCCTAAGGGGACAAGACGCCACAGTGGCCAAGATCCTAATGGTGGTGTATAGAGGGGATTTTTTGGGGACCAGGTCACCCCACCAAAAATAGGAATGACAGATAAAGGACACCCAACCATTCCCGGCCTGCGCTGGCACTCCTCCATCACCACCACCAGAGCCTGGGCTGTTTCTGGGTAGATGACTCCAAGAGGGGCATAGTCCACTCTACTCTCTCTCTGTTGAGCAAACACTGGCCTGCCGGCTGTCGCAATATCCACAGAGCAACGTTTTCACGTTGATTCCCCCTTCGTTTTTTTTTTTTTTTTTTTTTTTTAGGAGGGGACTCATTAATGCATCTGTGGGGGTTTGGTGGGACTGCAGAGTGTGCAAACTGAATATTCAGGAAATTACACAGATGGAGATCAAACAATGGACCATCATCAATCTCTGTCACCAACCACAGGTATGGGAGGGGAGGTCAGAGACTTTATCCTGTTGAGGGTAGCAGAAGGGCAGAGTGAGTGAGTTAGTGAGTGAGTGAGTGAGTGAGTGAGTGAGTGAGTGAGTGAGTGAGTGAGTGAGTGAGTGAGTGAGTGTAAACCTAACCTGAACCATTGTAATGAACCTTTCCCCTGACCCTATCCTTAGCCCTTTTATCTAACTCCTAACATAACCCTAACCTTATTATCCCCTAAATGTAACCCCTAGCCTAGCTAACATTAGCATTAGCCACCTAGCCACCTAGCTAAATTTAGCCACAACAAATTGGAATTTGTAACATATCATACGTTTTGCTAATTCGTAACATATTGTACGTTTTGCAAATCTAGGTCCAGTTTCCTGATAACGATGAAACTTAAACTTGTGAGTGTTTGAACAATGTACCAATCAGTGCACTTGTTACGAATTGAAACTGAACGGATAAATGTTTTTATTTTTTAAATTTCACCTTTATTTAACCAGGTAGGCTAGTTGAGAACACCTTTATTTAACCAGGTAGGCTAGTTGAGAACACCTTTATTTAACCAGGTAGGCTAGTTGAGAACAAGTTCTCATTTGCAACTTCGACCTGGCCAAGATAAGGCAAAGCAGTGTGACACAGACAAAAACACAGAGTTACGAATATGTAGCGAGGGCCAGCCGACTAGAGCATACAGGTCGTAGTGGTGGGTGGTATAAGATGATTTGGTAACAAAACGGATGGCACTGTGATAGACTGCATCCAGTTTGCTGAGTAGAGTGTTGGAAACTATTTTGTAGATGACATCACCGAAGTCGAGGATCGGTAGGATAGTCAGTTTTACTAGGGTAAGTTTGGCGGTGTGAGTGAAGGAGGCTTTGTTTTCAAAATAGAAAGCCGATTCTAGATTTTATTTTGGATTGGAGATGTTTAATATGAGTCTGGAAGGAGAGTTTACAGTCTAGCCAGACACCTAGGTATTTATAGTTGTCCACATATTCTAGGTCGGAACCGTCGGGCAGGCGGGTGTAGGCAGCGAACGGTTGAAAAGCATGCGTTTGGTTTTACTAGCGTTTAAGAGCAGTTGGAGGCCACGGAAGGAGTGTTGTATGGCATTGAAGCTCGTTTGGAGGTTAGTCAGCACAGTGTCCAAGGAAGGGCCAGAAGTATACAGAATGGTGTCGTCTGCGTAGAGGTGGATCAGGGAATCGGCCGCAACAAGAGCGACATCATTGCTTTAAACTGTGTCTTTACAGGAGCAGTCTCGTGCTGAAAATTATTCCAGAATATTGGCGAAAGAGCTCGCTGTAGCTCTTAAATCATTTAGCGTCTGCTAAATGATTTATGGCTATTCATATTTTTTTACACAATACAGTTTGACCATCAAGAGAAGACTGTAATCCATTATGTATTCTAAGTGTTTGTATTATGTTGGCCATGTGTTCTGTATTCTAAGTGTTTGTATTATGTTGGCCATGTGTTCTGTATTCTAATTGGTTGTATTATGTTGGCCATGTGTTCTGTATTCTAAGTGTTTGTATAATGTTGGCCGTGTGTTCTGTATTCTAAGTGTTTGTATAATGTTGTCCATGTGTTCTGTATTCTAAGTGTTTGTATTATGTTGGCCATGTGTTCTGTTCTGTATTCTAATGTGTTTGTATAATGTTACTATGTTGGCCATGTGTTCTGTATTCTAAGTGTTTGTATTATGTTGGCCATGTGTATTCTAAGTGTTTATAATATGTTTGCCATGTATTCTGTATTCTAAGTGTTTGTACTATGTTGGCCGTGTGTTCTGTATTCTTGTGTTTGTATAATGTTGGCCGTGTGTTCTGTATTCTAAGTGTTTGTATAATGTTGGCCGTGTGTGTTCTGTATTCTAAGTGTTTGTATAATGTTATGTGCCAGTGTTTGTGTGTTCTGTATTCTAAGTGTTGTATATGTTATGTGTTCTGTTTGTATTCTAAGTGTTTGTATAATGTTGGCCATGTGTTCTGTGTTCTGTATTCTATTATAATGTGTTTGTATTCTAAGTGTTTGTATAATGTTAGCCATGTGTTCTGTATTCTAAGTGTTTGTATTGTGTTCTGTATTCATGTGTTGGCCATGTGTTCTGTGTTTATAATATGTTTGCCATGTATTCTAATGTGTTCTGTATTCTAAGTGCTTATAATATGTTTGCCATGTATTCTGTATTCTAAGTGTTTGTATTGTGTTGGTCATGTGTTCTGTATTCTAAGTGCTTATAATATGTTTGCTGTATTCATGTATTCTGTATTCTAAGTGTTTGTATTGTGTTGGTCATGTGTTCTGTATTCTAAGTGCTTATAATATGTTTGCCATGTATTCTGTATTCTAAGTGTTTGTATTGTGTTGGTCATGTGTTCTGTATTCTAAGTGCTTATAATATGTTTGCCATGTATTCTGTATTCTAAGTGTTTGTATTGTGTTGGTCATGTGTTCTGTATTCTAAGTGCTTATAATATGTTTGCCATGTATTCTGTATTCTAAGTGTTTGTATTGTGTTGGCCATGTGTTCTGTATTCTAAGTGTTTATAATATGTTTGCCATGTATTCTGTATTCTAAGTGTTCTCTCTTGCTATTTTTTATGCAATGTTTGACTATGTAAATTCTGCATTTCTTCAGTTTGTGTAAACTGTGAGCAAGAATAAATAAAGCCAAAGCTGCTTGTTCCTTCATTTGCTATAGAAAATATCAATGTGACCTAAAAATAGGATATCATGATAATGGTTTATTACATGTCCCCCCCAAAAATCAGATATAGGACAGACACTTCAGAACAAGTTCCTTTAGATTTTTTTTGGGGGGACTATCTGTTATTCCATGTTGTGAATCTGTTGTTACATGTGTTTGTATTGGCTAATAGCAGTAAGGCCAAAAATATGTTTTTATCAAACTTTAAGACTTCCCTTCCCTGGAATTAAGGGGCCCGAACCATGAAAAACAGCCCCAGACCATTATTCCTCCCCCTCGGGGAGGGGGAGCTTGCAACGCTAGGGTTGTGGGTTCGATACCCACAGGGGACCAGTACGGAAGTGTATGCACTCACTACTGCAAGTTGCTCTGGATAAGAGTGTCTGCTAAATGACTCAAATGTAAGTGCATTTTACCAATTAAGACAAGCAAGCTGTAAATAGGCTTGTAAAAGTTCAGTGGCAATTTTACCATGTAAATCTTTGTGAGGCAAAAAAAAAAATTATGTTTTAGATGCATGCCAGCAAAGCCACAACACAACACTAAACAATACAGTCATTCCATTATAACGGTGACCAACGGTGCCCACAAACTGTTAAGGCCTACACAAAAGCTGTCCCAACAGCAGAGCTTTCTTTTCAGCACCATGGAGTGAATCCTTAAACCACTGCTACACCTTGCAATCAGCGGAGCATTGTCTTGCAGCTTTAACAGTTCGTTTAGTTTAATTTGATGCCTTTCTTTTCAGCTGACACGGCTGACTTTCTACTGACAATTGAGATGAACAAATGGATAAGTATGTGAACTGTCAGGAAATGTTTACATCGGCACGAGAAGGCTTGCTTGGTCTGGGCGGGGTTTGGTACCAGCGGTACCAGCCAATCAGACGGGTTTCCCTCAACCATGGACAAGCGAGAGAAGTTGAGACAGTCAGTCTGGAGTAAGTCTCAACTACGATGGATGCAGTACCCTATTCTCTCGTGTTAATAGTCCTGTTCTTTGGGACTATGATTCAAGAAAATGATGGTAAGTGAGCGAGGTTATGTCTGGGATTTTTTTTTTTTTAGGATTTCTTTTACATTTTATTTTAATAGGTTGTGGACACGAAGTTGATTTCGAGGCGTCGGTTGTTTGCTCTTTGTTTTCAAGAAGCGGCAGCCTAAAAAGACTTCTCAAAGATGGCGCAGGTCAGACTCGGAGCAAAGCGGCGCTGTCAGAGCCGATGTTTATTGTTGAGGGGATCGTCTTTTGCCAGAGGAAAATAGCTTCTTTTTTTTTAGGACTTTGGCTTTAGTCCAGGAGCAATGCGCGAAGTCATTTGTAAACATGATGTTTCCGAGCTTTGACTGACTTTTAACTAGTAACTTGTTATTTCTCAGTCGAGCAAAGACTTTAGTTTGTATCCCTCACATTTTGTTTGTTTGTTTTGTTTATTGGTCTTAATCGTTCATTTCTCGTGCTGGACTGACCGAGGAGTTAGATGAAGAAAACCTCATGGCAGAAATGTCCAGGCAATGGTTGTGTTTTGCGTTTTTGTCCGTGTAGCTAAATAGTCACTGTTAATAAACAAACTCCGGTTGGCTGTCTATTTTTGAGGGAGGATTCCCCTTTAGTTAACTAGCAAATACTTCTTCAATCGAAAGAGATTGGTTTCTAGTTGAACTTGACACCGTAATAGCTATACAGTTGGTTATCATGAACCTATTTTAGCTAGTCTTTTTGTTGTTGCTACAGTATGCAGTTAGTTGCTCGTCACTCATGCTTTTTGTTGTTGTAAAACAAGGTTTTAACGCCGTTGACAAAAGTTAAACGGCAAAAAACTAACGTTAGCTAGTGACTGATCTTGAGGGGATGTTCAAAGTCATATTCATTGTACGAGCTTCACTGGGAGCTGAACTGGCATCTCACTCGTGGTGGTTTTCAAAATAGCCAATATTTCCTTGACACACGGATTGCTGGTAACGTTGTGGCTCAGAGGTTACTCGGACACCCCCTAAGATAGTACTGTGGGCTAATTGTCAGCCATTGACCAAGTCATTATTATGTAACTGACGAGTCGTTTTATCAGTTTGAGGAATTTTGCTCGAAATTGAGCAGGAACTGCTACTAAAAGTGTAGAGCTGGGCAGCTTAAAGTTCTCGTTCAACATTTTATCCATGCAATTGAACATCGTGAGACAACCCCCTAAACAAGGACTTGGACCCCCCCCCCCCTTCTTCTATGTTTTCTAAATTCCTCATGTCGATTATTGTACATTCCGTAACAGCTATGTGGCTGACAATGTGCATTCACACGTTTTTACGAACCTTGAGTTCCTTTATCCTAAATGCCATTATTGTTTAATTAAACACACAAAAATATATATATTTTTGTGAATACGGTCAGCCTGTGATTACCACAAACGAACTTAATGATTAACTAGAATATAGAGTAATTCTGCTGGTTTGGAGGAACCTTATGATATTCCTTTGTGTGGACGGAGAGTCGATGGAAACGTGACGAATACAGTCCCAGCTCACAGCGCTTGTATTTTGATCACGTAAAGGGAACCGTTCCCATACGTTTTAAGCAGTGTGCTTTTTAAAAGAATGTCATTAAATTAAACTCAATTGTTATGTTGACCTGCAGAGAGGATGTTTTGTTGTCCGTTTTTGAAATACGATTGACATGCTTTCGGTGACGTGGGAGCGTCAACGAGGCCGGGTGTATTTGCATCAGAATGAAATCCATATGCTTGATGCATATAATCCTACGGATAAAGGAGCAGACCACTTTCTCAGATTGAAGGTGCTGGACTATTTTTTTGGGGGGGGTTTTCATTTACTTATTTTTACACCAATAAGAAGCTTAGCATCTAGGCGATCTATGCATTTCTGGGAAGCTGTTGTGTGTAAAATAGGGGGGGGTGAATCTGTACATCCCTAGTTTACCTCCCCTAGAATATTTGATGCTATCACCGCTGTCATAAATGATGCACAGCGTCAAGATACATGGATATGAAATAGTTAACGTAAACACACGTTACGTGATAGTAGTGCTCACCATGCAGTCGGTAACATGCATGTCACTCTTCCCTCTGAAATCGGACAATTGTCAGTTAGATTGGACCTCCTACCAATGCTGTTTAGGCTTCATCATGGTGCTTCTCTCTAAACGGACTCTCTAAACAACTCCATCTCCTTTAGCTGCGTTGGATGGGGCATTTGGTGACAATAGCAGTTCATTTCACATTATCTGTTGAGACAGCTGGTGTTTGACCTTTGCGTCCTCCAGTGACCTTTTGCAAACCTCATTACTGTCCGGCGTCCAGCTCCCGTGGTGTTCAACAATCCCGTTGTGCCCGGCTCAGAGCCCCCTTTAATTTGCGATCTGCTCAAAACGTGCGTTGCTTGCTCCCCGCATACTGCAAGTAAACAGTGCATGTTCATCAGGGAAATAAAAAAATATGCGCAGCTTAGTTTAAGTGCTATATCTCCATGTCACCGATAAGACCACATCAAAAGCTTTTAAGCACCTGTGATGCCGTGTCGGCATCAGAAAGAGGGATAAACTCCAGGCCGCAGCAGCACAGTGCAGAGCAAGACTTTTGAATTCAGTCACATTCCATAACCCCCCTCCCCCAACTAGTCAAAAAGGGGTGTTTGCTATGGTCAATACAGTACATTTGCCTTTTGGTCAGAGGAATGTGAAACATTTGAGTGACCGGCCCCTAAACTGCCTCTTGTCCTTGGAGTAAGGAACCACAACTAATTTGAGAAGTTGTATTTGTGCCCAGCTGTGATTGGATTCAGGGGTAGTGATTGGATTCAGGGGTAGTGATTGGATTCAGGGGTAGTGATTGGACTCAGACGGCCCCCGCTTTTACCCGGGATCGAGAATTCTGCTGCGACTAGTTTAAAATTATTATTAAAAAAAAACACCTTTTCACATGAGTTCCAAATATCTCCAACGGTCTCCAGCGTGAGTTGTTTTATGAACGTGATGTCAGAATGCACTCACTGTTCTAATATGTGATTTGTTACGCAACAGTACAGTTAACACACGCTGCCTGATAATTATCTATAGGCAATGTTTCGTCTTGTCAATTTCAAATTATTTTCGGAAACAAGTTTTATTTCCGAACAACAGTTTAAATTGAGGTGTGTTCCGCCCTTCTCGTTAATTCACATAGAGGTAGCCCATTTCTGTGTTGAGGACAATTTTATTTTTGAGGCATTGCCGAGTCTGACAAACTTCTCTCTTTGAGGAGAGCCCAAGTACTTCCCTAGTTTTTCCACAGATCAAGTATGCAGACATTTACACAGTCTTGCACGAACTGGTACATTTTCTGTCTGGAATTTATAGTTTCATTCACATGTTTTGAAGTACTGGTGACATCTAATGCATTCTGACTATTGCATAGATTATTGTAATGGACACATGATGTGTGTAAAATAAATTTTTGAAGGTTGTACTGATTTACAATGAGCTAATGATATGCTGTTTGCCAGCTATGTGTGGCACCATGTTTCTTTTACATGATACAATGCATTCTGGGTGTCATGTAAACGTCTGTCAGACCAAAGATGTTCTACTGAGGTGAAGGAATGGCAACTCATCTTTCAAGCAAACTACCGGAAGTGAATGATCGTACACGACCCTCCTCATCCGTCTGAGCGACGACACCCGTCTGAGCGTACGCTGCATGGACCACTGTAGAATGATCACACCCGTCTGAGCGTACGCTGCATGGACCACTGTAGAAAGATCACACCCGTCTGAGAGTACGCTGCATGGACCACTGTAGAAGGATCACACCCGTCTGAGCGTACGCTGCATGGACCACTGTAGAAAGATCACACCCGTCTGAGAGTACGCTGCATGGACCACTGTAGAAAGATCACACCCGTCTGAGAGTACGCTGCATGGATCACTGTAGAAGGATCACACCCGTCTGAGAGTACGCTGCATGGATCACTGTAGAAGGATCACACCCGTCTGAGAGTACGCTGCATAGACCACTGTAGAAAGATCACACCCGTCTGAGAGTACGCTGCATGGATCACTGTAGAATGATCACACCCGTCTGAGAGTACGCTGCATGGATCACTGTAGAAAGATCACACCCATTTGTTGGTACATGTAAAAAGGCCTGAAGAAAAGGAGAGACAGAATGCTGCCAGAGAAGGAGTACATTGATAATTCTCTTCTGTTACATTGGAAATAGTAAAGGACTACCTGTTTTGCAATCTGTTTCAATCAGTCGCTGACTTCCTGTCCCCCAAATGCTCTACAGACACTCGTATTAAAGCCACCGGGTGAATTCTTTTTGTCATTATCCTTTTATCTGGAGGATATTTCCAGAAGCAATTTTGGCTCAGTGCCTTTCTCAAGGGCAAAACAAAAAACTGTACCTCTACCCCTCCCCTATTAGTATGAACTTGACCCATCTAGCCCATAAAACTCCTGGCCATCATGATGGAATGACGTGCACATACATCCATACAGCCGGAACTACTTTCCTGCATTGAGGTGTGTGTGTGTTGAGCTCCCCCCCCCACTGAGATGACTGGGGTTGGCCGCCTCTTCAGACCTTCCAATCACCTCAGCTGACACATGCTTCGAATAGCCTACCTGCTATGAACTCACTTTTTCTTTTTTGGACGGGGGGGGGGATCAGTTTACGTAACAGTATACAGCCCACTCGAGTCGGTGCTTTTGAACACTCCCCCGACATGTGCAATTTCTTAAACCGTCAACTTGTGTACATAACCACATGGCACAGTAGCTCCACCGCACTGAGTAGTTCAATGTGTATCGGATTTATCTGCCTCTGCGGTGATAGGAAAGAGCCTCCCGACATGTACATGTGCTGCTGAGATTGTCCCCCACCCCACATCTACCACTGTTATAAGCAGGATTGTTTTGACTCGTGGTTTCTTAAACTTTCATTAGTCTTTTCTGGTTTCATCCTACAGTAATCTCTGGTGTGATTTCTCCAGTCCCACGGGGAAATGTGTGTGTGTGTGTGTGTGTGCGTGGCAACATCTATTTGGTTAATGGCTGAATGTGGATGTTAGCTTTTGTTTGGGTTTTTTACTACTGCAGTCCACTCTCTCTTTTTGAACGGGCTGTATCAAACATAAAATGTGCCCTCTCAGGGCTCCCTCCCTCCCCTCTAGCAGCAGAAGGGAAGGTTTTACGACTCCTCGGTGTGCCACTGAGGCAGCTTGGTGAGCAGGGTATTTATAAAGAACACTCAGTCATATGCTCTGACATGCAAGCAATTAGTAAGGCCTATGCAAAGAGAGGGGCGGAAAAAAGTTGCACTTAAAGGGGCAATCTGCGATTTTTGTTACAGTCTTTTATTTTTTATTTTTTATTATTTGACTTTTAAATGAATGATTCATAGCCATTTTGATTCTTGAGCATAAATGCGTCATGAGCTTAGTTCAACTGTCTAAGCTAATCGGAACCCATAATATAAGCTTGTAAACAAACACTGTATTACCTCGACATGGTTAAAACTGTAATGTTGATATCATGGATGGTCAGTCCTTGGATCCATAGCCCTGAATTTGAGAGGGGTTACATTTCTCCAGCCCTATCCCATAGCAGTTTACCAGAAACAGTGGCAGCATGGCAATTTTTTGTTTGTTTTTCGTTTGAATTGCAGATTGCCCCTTTTTTTTTTACACATTGACTAGTACTCACTGTGCGACTTACTGCTCTCTGAAGTGTTATTAGCAGGTCAGGATAGTGGCAAACACCAGTAGAAATGCAATGTACAGGCCAGGCATACACAGACGGTCCTTGCATATCTTGAACAATAGTGAGCTATAGTCACCCACAAACCCAATTGCAGTATTGATAGTTGAAATTTTGGCCTTTTTGACATTTTTTGTTTGGATGAATAAGTGTTCAACCGTTTTGGAAGGAGTTTCGCTTTTTCAACACACTAAAGACATTGGCCGACTTATCTTGATGAGACTAGATGGTGTTTTTCTGTCCAATTTTATGGGTGAGATTGTGCCTTTAAGCTCCACGCTCAACAATTTGAGGAGGCAGGCAGCAGGCAACAAACCCATCTAATCTTGAGCACATTTGGAATAAAAAGCTGTGTGTGTGTGTGTGAGATATATAAATAAATTGTTTTCATTATGCAGATATTACTACCTTGAGGTATTTTGTGGTCTCTTTTGCGAAAACATCTGTTGCTAACCGACTCTCATCCCAGTGAGTCAGTGGAGCATCTGCTCTGGTGGGGCTGAAGGTCTCTGCTGAACAGCTGGCATCAACGGGAGACTTTCTCTTAAATCAACCTGATGCATATTCATTAGAGGGCTCGTTCAGCCATCACCATGTTTATATTGAATGTCTGCTCGCAGGGAATTGGCCGTCAACAGTATTTAAACTCACTGCTCCCTCAACGCACCTGTGAAAAAGAATATTGGCCATTTTTTTTCATTTTTTTTTTATTTTTTACAATTTTATTTTGACTTTCTGTTTTAACCTACTAAGAATAACTTACAAATATTATCATAGCCAGTTATTTGTGACACGTAGGCTTAATTGAGAGAACTAACTGGTATGCTTCCTTTTTTCCACACCAGTTCCTTTTTGAGAGTCCTAAAACCCTGAGCTTGTGCTTTTGTTTCTGCTTCAGCAGCCAGACAGTGTTTTGGTCTGAGAGGACGGTCCACCTCGCCCATCCCCACTTCTGGTGTGGACAAAAGCAATGGGGGGAATGAGAGAAGGACGGGGAGCAGCTCAGGCCCTGCCATAATGGGGCAGACCGGGGGAGCGCAAGAGAGCGGGGCAGGCCTTGCCATAGTGGTAGGGGCCCTGCTGTAATGGAGGGAGCAGGCCCTGCCATAGTGGTAGGGGCCCTGCCATAGTGGTAGGGGCCCTGCCATAGTGGTAGGGGCCCTGCCATAGTGGTAGGGGCCCTGCTGTAATGGAGGGAGCAGGCCCTGCCATAGTGG
Organism: Oncorhynchus keta; assembly: GCF_023373465.1. Taxonomy (NCBI): domain Eukaryota; kingdom Metazoa; phylum Chordata; class Actinopteri; order Salmoniformes; family Salmonidae; genus Oncorhynchus; species Oncorhynchus keta. The sequence goes on from NC_068448.1 coordinate 75,482,874, forward strand.
TAGGTGCCCTGCCATAATGGGGCAGACCGGGGGAGCGGGGCAGGCCCTGCCATAGTGGTAGGGGCCCTGGCATAATGGAGGGCGAGGGGGAGTGGGCAGGCCCTGCCATAATGGAGGGGGAGGGGGCAGGCTCTGATGTTAACCGTTAATTGGTTGGCCCTTAGCAGCCAAAAATACATTTGACCAGTCATGCTTATCGGTCTATAGGGTAATTTGCATAATTTTGCGCAATTTATATTGGCGCGTGTGTATTTTTGGTTAGTTGACACGCATCTTATTTATCACATGCACAGCATACAGAGCCTAGATTGAGGAGAGGAATACCCCACCACCTGTCAGACAGCATGCAGAGCCTAATTAAAGCGCACAGTCGCCATTTGGGTCTATCCTGCCTACCGTTAACTATCAGCGCATCACCCACCACTTTGCTATGTGAACTGGAGGCAGCATTGTAGTGCAATGTGAACGTTTTACTTTACTTCAAATAATGAGGCATGCCTTGCTTAGTCATAACAGCAACCCATCATAGTTGTTGATATTAGATTCCTCCTCTTTCTAAGAGATTTCTAACAGAGATTTTAATGTCTCTCAACTGTTTGCATTAGGTTTAGAACTGTTTTCTGCGAATTGCGTTTTGCTTGAAAATGTCGTTTTTATTAGCTACTTCATTTACAGGAGTTGCATGTACAATAATAGGCTATATAGCCTCTTGTTGTTGTTGCATGTTTCCATTTAAGCTCTTAATTAAAAATGTCAGGTCCTTTGTATGAATGCATAGTATCAGAGAGGAAGAGGCAAAGCAAGAGGTTTCACTTTCGCCAGAATCAGTCAAAAAAAAAAAACATGTGTATCTATGGGTTATTTTGGACCTAAGCTTGTCGCCTTCCTTCCCGCCTTGGGCCGACTCCCATTGTTAGGGCGGAAACATAAGTATCTCGTCATTATATACAGACCTATAATAGTATTTCGCTGGTCACGTCATTTTACTGTTTTGGAAACAATTTAACCGTTTGTTGTCTGGTAGATTGAGGGTTTGTTTGTCGGTAGCAAAATTGACCGAACTTAGCCATGACTGAGAAGCTCCATCTGACCACCAGAAATCCCCAAATTAGCACTTTGCTACTTTTTGTGCACAGCAGGCCAGGTACTTATCAGGACAAAGAAACCAGTGAAATCCTAATTTCTCACTTCTTATTTATATATATTTTTACCTTTTATTTAACTAGGCAAGTCAGTTAAGAACAAAGTCTTATTTACAATGATAACCTACTGTTCCTAGGTCAACTGCCTTGTTCAGGGGCAGTATACGGCAGATTTTTACCTTGTACACTTGGGGATTCGAGCTTGAAACCTTGAGGTTACTGGCAAATGCTCTAACCTGCTAGGCAAAAAACAACATCAAAATCAAATTGATTTATATAGCCCTTTGTACATCAGCTGATATCTCAAAGTGCTGTACAGAAACACAGCCTAAAACCCCAAACAGCAAGCAATGCAGATGTAGAAGCACGGTGGCTAGGAAAAACTTCCTAGAAAGGCCAAACTTAGGAAGAAACCAATAGAGGAACCAGGCTATGTGGGGTGGCCAGTCCTCTTCTTGGCCATGTTCTGTTATAATCTCCACCCGGCACAGCCAGATGTTCAAATATTCATAAATGACCAGCATGGTCAAATAATAATAATCACAGGCAGAACAGTTGAAACTGGAGCAGCAGCACGGCCAGGTGGACTGGGGACAGCAAGGAGTCATCATGTCAGGTAGTCCTGAGGCATGGTTCTAGGGCTCAGGTCCTCCGAGAGAGAGAGAAAGAAAGAGAGAATTAGAGAGAGCATACTTAAATTCACACAGGACACCAGATAGGACAGGAGAAGTACTCCAGATATAACAAACTGACCCTAGCCCCCGACACAAACTACTGCAGCATAAATATTGGAGGCTGAGACAGGAGGGGTCAGGAGACACTGGCCCCATCCGATGACACCCCCGGACAGGGCCAAACCGGAAGGATATAACCCCACCCACTTTGCCAAAGCACAGCCCCTACACCACTAGAGGGTTATCTTCAACCACCAACTTACCATCCTGAGATAAGGCCGAGTATAGCCCACAAAGATATCCGCCATGGCACAACCCAAGGGGGGGTGCCAACCCAGACAGGAAGATCACATCAGTGACTCAACCCACTCAAGTGACGCACCCCTCCTAGGGACGGTATGAAAGAGCCCTAGTAAGCCAGTGACTCAGTCCCTGTAATAGAGGGGAACTGGCCAGGCAGAGACAGCAAGGGCGGTTCGTTGCTCCAGAGCCTTTCCGTTCATCTTCACACTCCTGGGCCAGACTACACTCAATCATAAGACCCACTGAAGAGATGAGTCTTCACTAAAGATTTAGCGTACGTGTAGGTATGTACGGCAGGACCAAATCAGAGAGCTAGGTTGGAGCAAGCCCATGTAATGCTTTGTAGGTTAGCAGTAAAACCTTGAAATTAGCCCTTGCCTTGACAGGAAGCCAGTGTAGGGAGGCTAATATGATAAAACATTTTTTGGTTCTAGTCAGGATTCTAGCAGCCGTATTTAGCACTAACTGAAGTTTATTTAGTGCTTTAGCCGGAAAGTAGAGCATTGCAGTAGTCTAACCTAGAAGTGACAAAAGCATGGATTAATTGTTCTGCATCATTTTTGGACAAAAAGTTTTCTGATTTTTGCAATGTTACGTAGGATGGAAAAAAACTGTCCTTGAAACCGTCTTGATATGTTCTTCAAAAGAGAGATCAGGGTCCAGAGTAACGCCGAGGTCCTATTTATTTGAGACGACTGTACAACCATTAAGATTAATTGTCAGATTCAACAGAAGATCTAGCTACCTGCTAGGCTACCTGCTAGGCACCTGCCGCCCCACATGAACCTCTCCAAACCAAAAGACAATTTTTTAAAAAAGTATAAAAATTGACAACTCGTAAATGATGATTATGAAATATACCAGAAACAAGTGTAGCAGCTTGTGAACTCTGGAAACAACGTGTCCACTGAGAATGGTAAATTACTGTAATTTTTTACTGACGTTAACAGAAATTAGTGTAACCAAATGACAGAGATTAACGGTACATTTTACTAATGGTGACATGCAGTACCAGTCAAAAGTTTGGACAAACCTACTCCAGGGTGTTTAAAAAAATTCTACATTGTAGAATAATAGTGAAAACATCACAATTATGTGAGCGGCAGGGTAGCCTAGTGGTTAGAGCTTTGGACTAGTAACCGGAAGGTTGCAAGTTCAAACCCCCCCCCCCGAGCTGACAAGGTACAAATCTGTCATTCTGCCCCTGAACAGGCAGTTAACCTCTTAGGTCGACCCGACACGCAGGCGTCCCATCTAGACATCTGGAAATGCAAATGCGCTACGCTAAATGCTAATAGCACTCGTTAAAACTCAAACGTTAATTAAAACACACATGCAGGGTACTGAATTAAAGCTACACTCGTTGTGAATCCAGCCAACAAGTCAGATTTTTAAAATGCTTTTCGGCGAAAGCATGAGAAGCTATTATCTGATAGCATGCAACACCCCTAAAGACCCGCAGGGGACGTAAACAAAATAATTAGCATAGTCGGCGCTACACAAAATGCAGAAATAAAATATAAAACATTCATTACCTTTGACGATCTTCTTTGTTGGCACTCCTAGATGTCCCATAAACATCACTATTGGGTCTTTTTTTCCCGATTAAATCGGTCCATATATAGCCTAGATATCGATCTATGAAGACTGTGTGATCAAGGAAAAAAACAGCGTTTTATAACGCAACGTCATTTTTTTTAAATTAAAAAAGTCGACGATAAACTTCCACAAAACACTTCGAAATACTTTTGTAATGCAACTTTAGGTATTGGTAAACATTAATAATCGATCAAATTGATCACGGGGCGATGTATATTCTATAGCTCTACGTCTTGAAATAATGTCCGGATAAATCTCAACCAAAATATCCGGTCCGGAGACCGGAAGAAATGGGCTGTCTCTTCTTCGTTTGACCAAGAAACAAAGCCTAGGCAATTGACAAGACTGGTGACATCGTGTGGAAGCTGTAGGAATTGCAATCTCGGCTCCAGGTAATGTGGTTTCCATTCAACAATACATTAAAGTGGCGCATTGATATATTTTCCAATTTTCAGTGATCAGATTTTCCTGAGCTTTTCGATGAAACGCACGTTCTGTTATAGTCACAGCCGTGATTTAACCAGTTTTAGAAACGTCTGAGTGTTTTCTATCCACACATACTAATCATATGCATATACTATATTCCTGGCATGAGTAGTAGGGCGCTGAAATGTTGCGCGATTTTTAACAGAATGTTCGGAAAAGTAGGGGGTAGGATCAACAGGTTAACTGTTCCTAGGCCATCATTGAAAATAAGAATTTGTTCTTAACTGACTTGCCTAGTTAAATAAAATGTTAAATAAATAAATAAACAATTATAAAATAACTCTTGGAAGCATGTATTAACCAAAAAAGTGTTAAAACAAATCACAATATAGTTGAGATTCTTCAATGAAGGAGTTCCCACATATGCTGAGCACTTGTTTGCTTCTTTTCCAGTATCTATTTACTTTCAGAATTTAGACTTGAGCTAGCAGACTGGTTTAGACCACTGTGACTTCACACCACATCCCTCCTGTCCTGCTGCAACTTCTCTCAGCCTGGTCTAGTCAATGAGAGTTTGGCTACCCCAAGGCTGACTGGGTGGCGCAAAGCACACAGACCACCTCAGCCATAGGCTAAGCTCTGGAGCAGAGCGGGTTACATATTTATTTATTTTTTTAGATCTTTTTTATTTTATACTTTTTAAAATGTATTTTGACAGGGAAGTTTTATACTGAGACTAAGGTCTCTCTTTCAGTTGAGCCCTGCATACATAACTCAAACATATTTATTTAGAGATATAGATAATAAGAAAAATACATTTATTAACATAGGGGGGCCAGAACATCTCATTTCATTGTAAGATCTCTGTTCCACATTTCAAAGCCTGTGTGTCTGTAACATCTGCCAGTTGTAAGGTTTCTAAGTTGTTCCACATTCAAAGTGTGTGTGTGTGTGTGTGTGTGTGTGTGTGTGTGTGTGTGCGCGCGCAAGTGTGTGCAAGGAAAGGCAGCGACTCAGACAATTTGCATAGTAGTGTAGAGAGGATGAGGTCGCACCAATTTGGCATAGAGAATGTGATACTCACATTGTGTGATTTATCAGCAAGAGAGAACTCTCAGTCCCAGGTGAACATTGTTTCAAGTATAGTGTGCTAAATCGAAGTAGGCCATCTGTTATTTCAGTGTTCGCGGTGGTGACTGGCTCTGTCTTGTTGCCCTCGGCAGGAGAGGACCAATGCCTGACCCGGTTGGTCTGAGTGGATTGTCATAAACTCCTGAGATTTAAAGAAGAGCATTGGTACAAGATAAAACTGTTATTTGGAGGCTACGCCGACTTAAAGGCAATGTCCTAAAATAGTTTTATAGCCACACACTCGAAGATGGGATGCGTATTATCAGTGGGCTTTCAACAACAAAAAATGGAGCCAGTGATATGTTCACATTCCAATAGTTGTTGATTTACATGATACGCTGAGTCCATCAAGGAATCATATTCCAATTGAACAAGATTACCTTTTTCTAGAGGAGTTCTACTTCTGTAATTCGTTTTAGTATCACGCCTGTAAATCGTACTGTGCTTTTTTAATGAATGAAAAATTCTGACGAAGAGACAAATTAGGCCTACCCACCATTTTACTGTAAGAGAACGCACAGGCTATCAATTGGCGCAGTCGTCTATACAACACAAAGAAATGAGGACTCCTCTTCTCTCTCTCTCTCTCTCTCTCTCTCCGCTGCTGCATAGCAATTGAACGGGTCGCTCTGCTATTGAATGCGAGATAATTCAATTACCTCATTAGAGGTTGCAGCCACAGGCTCCAAAGATGTGAAAATCCAATTGCCATTGATTTCTGAAATCTGAGGCTGTTGTCTTTTTTTGCTTCTCTTTTTGCAGTGAACCGGGTATTAGATTAAACTTTATACCATCCTTTTCATTTGCAGCCTCTCTGGGGGGCTCTTCGGTGCAGCAGGCACTTGAAGCTTGGTCTTAGCAAACTACACCCCCCCCAAACGCTGTTAGAAAATGGCTGATTTAGTCGTAATCAGATTGTGCGCTATGGAATGAAGTTAATTGGAGGCATTAGAGGACTTCAATGACTCCAGATGATATGAGGCTCTAAAAATGCCAGTGTAAATCACAAAGGTCTTGCTGTTGCCGAAATGCATTATTGACGACTGCATGTTTCATTCAGATAAATGTGCCGTCGCCCTCCGAAACAAGTTTAAACCCCCGTGCGGCTTGCTGCTTACCAGAATTGGACCCTTATCAGTGTGAAGTCAGCCACGTTCTCTGCTCTGGAGAAATCTCTTGATTTGGTTCTGACAGTTAACTGAACGGACGTAGGCCAGCCTATCGTCTAAACAGCCTTGCTGTCAATCAGTACATCTTCTTTGAACCTGGACCAGACTTTTCCTAAGTGCCTCCTAGCAGCAGTTCCCACTAGATGGCCAAGCTGCTAAGTCAAATTCGGCGATATACGGTACATTTGGAAAGTATTCAGACCCCTTGACTTTTCCCACGTTTTGTTATGTTACAGCTTTATTATAAAATGGATGAAATCGTTTTTTTACCCTTTATAAATCTTCACACACTAACTGATAATGACAAAGCAGAAACAGTTTTTTTTGCAAATGTATTAAAAATACAAACCTGAAATATCACATTTACAATAGTATTCAGACCCGTTACTCTGTACTTTGTTGAAGCACCTTTGGCAGCAATTACAGCCTCGAGTGTTCTTAGGTATGATGCTACAAGCTTGGCACACCTGTATTTGGGGAAGTTTCTCCCATTCTTCGCTGCAGATCCTCTCATGCTCTGTTAGGTTGGCTGGGGAGTGTCGCTGCACAGCTGTTTTCAGGTCTCTCCAGAGATGTTCGATCAAGGTTCAAGTTTGGGTTCTGGCTGGGCCAATCAAAGACATTCTGAGACTTGTCACGAAGCCATTCCTGCCTTGTCTTGGCTGTGTGCTTAGGGTTGTTGTCCTGTTGGAAGGTGAACCTTCGCCAACAGTCTAAGGTCCTGAGCGCTCTGGAGCAGGTTTTCATCATGGATCTCTGTACTTTGCTCCGTTCATCTTTCCCTCGGTCCTGGCAATTCTCCCAGTCCCTGCTGCTGAAAAACTTCCCCACATCATGATGCTGCCACCACCCATCACTGTAGAGATGGTGCCAGGTTTCTTCCCAGACATGATATTTGGCATGCAGGCCAAATAATTAAATATTGGTTTCATCAGACCAGAGAATACTGTTTCTCATGGCCTGAAAGTTCTTTAGGTGCTTTTTGGCAAACTCCAAGTCGGCTCTTGTGCCTTTTGACTGAGGAGTGGCTTCAGTCTACCTAATGTTCCAGGCAGCCTGTAACCAGCCGCTGGCTCTCTCTGGGTCAAGGCCAGCATTCGTTTTAGCCTCAAATCTCTTAATCCACCTGCCTATGGTCTGGCCTAGTCGCCTTAGTGGTTTTAAGGTTTCCTCTACCTAGTAGTGACAGGTGAGACGGTGAGCTGTACCCTGTGTACTAGCAGCCTCTCTAAGTGTTAGGTATGCTGTTTAAAAATGTCTTAGTTCTGCAATCCTGTTAATGGGATCGATATGACAACAGCCAGTGAAAGTGCAGGGCGCCAAATTCAAAACGACAGAAATAATAATAAATAAAATTACTCAAACATGCATGTATCTTATACTGTCTTAAAGGTAATCTTGTTGTTAATTCCACCACAGTATCCGCTTTCAAATAGGCTTTACAGCGAAAGCACCACAAACGATTGTTAGGTCACCACCAACTAACAGAATAATTCAGCCATTTTTCTAGCCAAAGAGAGGAGTCACAAAAAGCACAAATAGAGATAATGAATCACTAACCTTTTTGATGATCTTCATCATATGACACTCATAGGACTTCATGTTACACAATACATGTATGTTTTGTTTGATAAAGTTCATATTTATATCACAAAATCTCAGTATACATTGGTGCGTTATGTTCACTAGTTCCAAAAACATCCAGTGATATTGCAGAGAGCCACATCATTTTACAGAAATACTCATTATAAATGTCGATAAATACAATTGTTAGACATGGAAATATAGATATTACCTCTCCTTAATGCAACCGCTGTGTCAGATTTTTAAAAAACTTTACGGAAAAAGCAAGCCATGCAATTATCTGAGAATGTACTCAAAGTAAATACAATTATCTGCCGTGTTGGAGTCAACAGAAATCAGATATCACATTTTAAATATTCCCTTGGATGATCTTGATCAGAATGCAGTCCCAGGAATCCTAGTTCCACAATAAATGCTTGATTTTTACGATAATATCCATTTATTTATGTCCAAGTAGCTACTTTTGTTAGCGCGTTTAGTACACAAATCCAAACGCTTGTGCAGGTCCAGCCGAACGTCAGACGAAATCTTCAAAAACTTATATTACAGGTCGAAGAAACTTGTCAAACTAAGTATAGAATCAATCTTTACGATATTATCATAAATCTTCAATAAAGTCACAACTGGAGAATTCCTATGTCTGTAGAGAAGCCATGGAACGCAGGTCGCTATCATGTGAAATGCACGTGACCAGGACCTGGCTCTCTGCCAGACCACTGACTCAAAGAGCTCCCATCTGGTTCCACCACACAGTAGAAGCCTCATTCAAGTTTATAAAGACGGTTGACATCTAGTGGAAACCCTAGGAAGTGCAACTTTATCCATATCCCACTGTGTATTCAGTAGGGGCTGGGTTGAAAATTGACCAACCTCAGATTTTCTACTTCCTGTTTGGATTTCTTCTCAGGTTTTTGCCTGCCATATTCAGTTTTAGAAACTTGTGTTTTCTATCCAATAGTAATCATAATATGTATATATTAGCAACTGGGACTGAGGAGCAGGCCGTTCACTCTGGGCACCTTTCATCCAAGCTTTTCAATACTGCCCCTGCAGCCATAAGAAGTTAAAGATTCACTTTTTTTTTTCTCCACCCAGAACCAGAGTCTGTCTCCTCTCTTGGGATAGAGGATGTGAGCCCTCGCTGCCTTATTGGGATGCAAAACTACATTTCTGCTGGAGCATCCATAAGTGATTAGGTGTGATATGCCTGAGCTGGTACAGTGTCCCTGATCTGGAGGGCAGGCGGCGGTCTGATTCGTAGAGCAACTCACCGCCATGCCCCAATGGGCACTCTGTTGCTACTACCCCAGCGCAGAATCCTTCACACCTATCCAATCAGGGTTGTGTGAAGCCCCCAGAGCGCTGAGCACATTTATTTTGTTGTATCGGGCAATTCCGCAGTAACAGAATTACGCTTTGACTCTGATTTTTCACTCTAAAATGTATGCCAAACAAAAAACACAATGGGAATTACACCATGGGTTCCTGATAGATAGGGCGACAGGTAGCCTAGTGGTTAGAACGTTGGGCTAGTAACGCAAAGGTCCCAGGTTCAAATACCTGAACCGTCAAGGTGAAAAATCTGTCATTTGAGCAAGGCACTTAACCCTAATTTGCTCCAGGCGCGCCGTACCACTATGGCTGAATCTGTAAAACACATTTCTCTGCACCTATCCGGTGTGTGACACAATATATTTTTTTATCTGTACTTTATAGAAATGCATAATTATGGTTATCATTCTCTATGGTGATGTATCCTGAATAGGTACACAAAAGTAGAAATATGCAATATCCTTCTTTTGCATATTTGGGTATTATTCTACACATTTGGCTATTATTGTAATGTGCTCCGCCCCCAAACAAAATCGGGGGGCGGGGGATGCTAACTGGTCATTTATTACAGCAGTCCGGGAAACGAGGGGACCTCTGGTGTAGAGAAGGAAGGAGAGCCCAGGGGGGGGAGGAGAGCCCGGGGAAGGGAGAGGGGGGAAGGAGAGGAGAGGGGAGGAGGAAGGAGAGCCAGGGGGAGGAGAGGGAGGAAGGAGAGCCCGGGGGAAGGAGAGCCCGGGGGGGAGGGAGGAGGAGAAGGAAGGAGAGCCCGGGGGAGGAGGAAGGAGAGCCCGGGGGGTGGAGGAGAAGGAAGGAGAGCCCGGGGGGGGAGGAGGAGAAGGAAGGAGAGCCCGGGGGGAGGAGGAGATGGAAGGAGAGCCCGGGGGGGGGGGGAGAGCCCGGGGGGGGAGAGAGAGCCGGGGGGGGAGGAGAGCCGGGGGGGGGAGGGGAGGAGGAAGGAGAGCCGGGGGGAGGAGAGCCCGGGGGGGGAGGAAGGAGAGCCGGGGGGGGGAAGGAGAGCCCGGGGGGGGGAAGGAAGGAGAGCCGTGGGGGGGGAGGAAGGAGAGCCGTGGGGGGAGGATGGAGAGCCCTGGGGGAGGGTGGAGAGCCCTGGAGGAGGATGGAGAGCCCTGGAGGAGGAAGGAGAGCCCTGGGGGAGGAAGGAGGAGGAAGGAGAGCTGGGGAAGGGTAGATGGCTCAGGTCTAGCTTGAATTTGAAACCTGTCTGGAATCCATTTCAGTGCACTAGCGACAAACCGGCGAGGCTATGTGCAGCGTCGCTGGAAGCTCATTTGTAACTAGCCTGTACCATTTGTACAAGTCAGGTTGCTTTGTCACACCTCGGGCCCTGCTCTCATGCTGCGCCGCCAGTTTCTGCTTTCAGCACATACACTGCTAGAGTTCTCTGGTTGGTAGTACTAAAGTCCGTTTGGAGAGGTTGATGTAACATATTCATTATATTTGGCAGGTAGTAGTAGTGATGGCACAATTACCGTATAATTGTGTAATCTATGATTCTGGAAGATACCTGGCATAAAAATAGCCATTACTTGTATTTTTTGAGTCCATTTCTGCTGTAGTGTTGTCACAATACTAGAACGTTTACTTCGATACCAGGTTTAGTGTCACAATACAATACTCGATACCATCATGATACTCAATAGACTGTGTAAACTCTCTGTTCAGTTGTTGGGCATCTTGAGTTCAATATCATTACATTCTTAAACATTTTACATCAATGTTTTTCAGGGACAGACATAAATGCATCAATTTGACTTTGGTAAAAAAAATGTTTTTTATTTTAACCTTTTATTTAACCAGGCAAGTCAGTTCATAACATATTCTTATTTTCAATGAAGGCCTGGGAACAGTGGGTTAACTGCCTGTTCAGGGGCAGAATGACAGATTTGTATCTTGTCAGCTCGGGGGTTTGAACTCGCAACCTTACGGTTACTTGTCCAACGTTCTAACCACTAGGCTACGCTGCCGCCCCCATAATAATTTAGTTGATTGGTAAATCTCTATTGATTAACTGGGTAAATCAAGATGTAGCCTAGGCCTATTAACAGTACAGGTGAATGCATATTCACCTGTATATGAGTCTCTAATCTGAAGGTTAGCATTGCTAACAAGTACATGTAATATCCCATAGAGAATGTTAACTAAATGCTAATGAACACGTTGCAAACATTTTTACACAGTCTCTGACCTGAAGTATTCACTGTACAGACAACCTAGCTCATAAAGTTATACAAGTAACTACAGTTTGCTGCACGCACAAAATAAATATTTATCCAGGAGGGGATTCTCTGCTGTTACCAAGTGGTGCTTGATTTTGGAAGAAGCTAACCACTTAGCTAGATGGCTAACTAGCTACAAAATTAGCAAACCAAATGCAGAACTGCAGAGCATTTTAGCACATTTTAGTCAGATAACTTAATAGTTGTTATAAGATATCTAGCTGGCAAACATTTACTTGTTAATTCCATACTGTAACTTCTATGCAACATGAGTGGGGAGCTAACATGATGCACCCCAGACTGCCAGTGCAGGCTAAGTGGAGCAGGCATGGTGTGCGCTACATTAGGTGGTTGGCTGTGCTGATACAGGCTTGATCCGGGAGACACATTTGACAGAAGTACCGAAATAAAAAATTATAGTACCGAACTGTTTTTCTATTAATCAAAGAAGTACCGAAGTTTTGGTATACCGTTCAAAACTATAATGTGGTAACATGAACTCTTTACAACGTGATGATGTCATAAGGTGAATGCACCAATTTGTAAGTCGCTCTGGATAAGAGCGTCTGCTAAATGACTTAAATGTAATGAAACAACCAAGGTGTTGTATCAAACAAGTATTTGGTAGTCTAGGCAACCCCCCTCCCTGCAGCAGTACGTGCAGTCAGAAGCTGTCACCGCCCTAGGTAGTAGTGTGATTTACTCATCAGTTCAGATGTGCCTCCGATACAGATTCATGATGAGTGGATGCCCTTTCTGTTGATCTCAACGTATTCCAACCAGCCATGCATGCTCACAACACAGCCCATCCTTCCTAATGTCCATCTGGCAGTTGTTAATTTGATTCCACTAAATACTTGCCCAGACTGCTGCCTCAGGTAATGATTAGCAGTGCTTGTCTTTTTAACTGGAGGTTCCTGGAGGCGGGTTAAGGGGGTACCTGGGAGACAGAACGATGTGGGGGAACATAGAATGACGTACCTTCTCTACTTTTTACGCATCAGCTCGGTACAAGTGTAAATTATGCGTCGGAACTCCAGACTTAGATTGGACCAAATTCATTTCATGCCCTCCCTCCGCTAGAGTGTTGACTAGAGGTCGACCGATTAATCGGAATGGCCGATTTTAATTAGGGCCAATTTCAAGTTTTCATAACAATCGGAAATCTGTATTTTTGGCCGCTGATTTATTTTTTTTACATCTTTTTATTTAACTAGGCAAGTCAGTTGAACACATTCTTATTTTCAATGACTGCCTAGGAACGGTGGGTTAACTGCCTCGTTCAGGGGCAGATTTTCACCTTGTCAGCCCGGGGGATCCAATCTTGCAACCTACTATAGTTAACTAGTCCAACGCAATAACGACCTGCCTCTCTCTCTCGTTGCACTCCACAAGGAGACCGCCTGTTACGCGAATGCAGTAAGCCAAGGCAAGTTGCTAGCTAGCATTAAACTTATCTTATAAAAAACAATCAATCATAATCACTCGTTAACTACACATGGTTGATGATATTACTAGATATTATCTAGCGTGTCCTGCGTTGCATATAATCTGACTGAGCATACAAGTATCTAAGTATCTGACTGAGCGGTGGTAGGCAGAAGCAGGCGCGTAAACATTCATTCAAACAGCACTTTCGTGCGTTTTGCCAGCAGCTCTTCGTTGTGCGTCAAGCATTGCGCTGTTTATGACTTCAAGTCAATCAACTCCCGAGATGAGGCTGGTGTAACCAAAGTGAAATGGCTAGCTAGTTAGCGCGCGCTAATAGCGTTTCAAACCTCACTCGCTCTGAGCTTTCTAGTAGTTGTTCCCCTTGCTCTTCATGGGTAATGCTGCTTCGATGGTGGCTGTTGTCGTTGTGTTGCTGGTTCGAGCCCAGGGAGGAGCGAGGAGAGGGACGGAAACTATACTGTTACACTGGCAATACTAAAGTGCCTATAAGAACATCCAATAGTCAAAGGTTAATGAAATACAAATGGTTTAGAGGGAAATAGTCCTATAATAACTACAACCTAAAAATTCTTACCTGGGAATATTGAAGACTCATGTTAAAAGGAACCACCAGCTTTCATATGTTCTCATGTTCTGAGCAAGGAACTGAAACGTTAGCTTTCTTACATGGCACATATTGCACTTTACTTCTCCAACACTTTGTTCTTGCATTATTTAAACCAAATTCAACATGTTTCATTATTTATGGCGAAATTGATTTTATTGATGTATTATATTAAGTTAAAATAAGTGTTCATTCAGTATTGTTGTAATTGTCATAATTAAAAATAAATAAATAAAAATTGGCCGATTTTTAATCGGTATTTGGTCCTCCAATTATCGTTATCGGCGTTGAAAAATCATAATCAGTCGACCTCTAGTGTTGACCCGAGTGCCCGGGCTTGTCGCTAGGTCTTGCCTATTTGTTCCCCCCTCTTGTTACTTTGTCTCACTGTTACAAGAGGCAAGGGGTGAGATTTTACCCCCCTAACGGCATACTGACAGCTATGCCTTGTTCGTGTGTTGCCTGGTTACGGCATGCTGGTGGAAAAAATTGTGTAGTGTTTAATGGATTAAAGGCTGTGGCTCGAGGCTCTGTGTGCGCTAGGCGCTTTGGCACTGGACTAGTGTGGGTAGTAGCGTGGCTGGGCCACACGGGGCAGGGCAGCGTGTCACCAGACATCAAACCTCCCTCACCTCTTTCGTCCTCTTGTGTTAGGATGAGCCCCCATTGGCATATTGGAGGCTGTTAGCTGAAAATGACCTCTTCTCCTCAAACCCTCTTCCTCTTTCCACTCCCTCTCTATCTATCTCCCTTTCTATGTTGGTCCCAGAAAGCCTTCTCTTCTCTCTTAATTACTTTTGTAAATAAGCTTTGTAGCACAATTTAAAGGTCAATACACTACATTTCAAACAGTCCGTAATCTATCGAATACAGGGCTTGTAAAATTATACCTAAGCTTAATATAAGCCTTTAAGGCAACTGCTCCGCCCACAACCGTAAGGCTCTCCAGAGGGTAGTGAGGTCTGCACAACGCATCACCGGGGGCAAACTACCTGCCCTCCAGGACACCTACACCACCCGATGTTACAGGAAGGCCATAAAGATCATCAAGGACAACAACCACCCGAGCCACTGCCTGTTCACCCCGCTATCATCCAGAAGGCGAGGTCAGTACAGGGGCATCAAAGCAGGGACCGAGAGACTGAAAAACAGCTTCTATCTCAAGTACATCAGACTGTTAAACAGCCACCACTAACATTGAGTGGCTGCTGCCAACATACTGACTCAACTCCAGCCACTTTAATATTGGAAGAATTGATGTAACAAATGTATCACTAGCCACTAAAAATGGCACTTAATATAATGTTTAGATACCCTACATTACTCATCTCATATGTATATACTGTACTCTATACCATCTACTGCATCTTGCCATCTTTATGTAATACATGTATCACTAACATAACACTAATATAAATAGCGAGTTGAAACTGCTTGTTGTCAGAGAGGAAGAAGTGATCTTTCGGTCTCGTTGTTGTGATTGGCAGGGGGAGGAGGGGCTTGGTGTCTGTGCGAATGGTAGGCGTGGGCGGTATACAGTCCATTCTATACAATCCATTCGAAAGGTATTCAGACCCCTTGACTTTTTCCATACTTTGTTGCGGTACAGCCTTGTTTTAAAATTGAGGGGGACAAATTTATTTTTTTAATATGTGTGTGTGTGTGTGTGTGTGTGTGTGTGTGTGTGTGTGTGTGTGTGTGTGTGTGTGTGTGTAAAAAAATATATATATATCTACACACAATACCCCATAATGACAAAGCAGAAACAAATGTATTAAAAATAAACTGATATCACATTTCCATATAGGCCGTCATTGTAAATAAGAATTTGTTCTTAACTGACTTGCCTAGATAAGCAAAGCTTACACAGAAGTATTCAGACCCTTTACTCAGTACTTGAAGCATCTTTGGTCAGCGACTAGATTACAGCGTCCAGCCCCCCTCCGAAGGAAAATCTAAATAACACGTGGCTGGTCATTGCACCATACACAGCTACGGGTGGGGAAAGAAAAGGGAACGTGATAGAGAAAGGAGAGGCCACTTCCCGGCATACAGCCAAGAGGCCGCCATGACTGAGGGCAAGGAGACGAGGATGTATGTATGAGGCGAGGATATCAGGAGAAGGGATTGCTGCCTGCCAGGCGACAGGTCGAGCAGGGCTCAGTCAGGCATGAATGAGTCCCTGCCTGGCAGGCCCAAGCTTTGCTCTACTCTGAGTTCTGAGTGCAGCTAAGGCCCTAGAGTGGTGCTGTAGTGGAAGAATGAGAGGGGATACTCGCGACTTGGCAAGCGTTGGGAGCCTGGCGTATTGAATCAATTTGGCATTGTCTGGATGGATGGCTATATATTTGCTTCTCACAAGAGAGAGTCACGTCTTCGCCGGTGGCAGTCTCCAGGTTGAAACATTTCTCACAGAAGTCACCGGGGTCACTGATGCCAGGAGAGGTGTGACGACTAATGAAAACTTTTAATTGACTTAATTAATGTTACTATGTGAGTTAATTGTCATATTTGGATTGTTTCAAGAGTTCATAAAGAGCTATGAATGTTGATGTTTCATTGTACTGTACATGCTATGGATGGATGTTTCATTGTACTGTACATGCTATGGATGGATGTTTCATTGTACTGTACATGCTATGGATGTTTGTTTCATTGTACTGTAAGTGCTATGAATGTTGATGTTTCATTGTACTGTACATGCTATGGATGTTTGTTTCATTGTACTGTACGTGCTATGGATGTTTGTTTCATTGTACTGTACATGCTATGGATGTTTGTTTCATTGTACTGTACGTGCTATGAATGTTGATGTTTCATTGTACTGTACATGCTATGGATGTTTGTTTCATTGTACTGTACGTGCTATGGATGTTTGTTTCATTGTACTGTACATGCTATGGATGTTTGTTTCATTGTACTGTACGTGCTATGAATGTTTGTTTCATTGTACTGTACATGCTATGGATGTTTGTTTCATTGTACTGTACGTGCTATGGATGGATGTTTGTTTCATTGTACTGTACATGCTATGGATGTTTGTTTCATTGTACTATACATGCTATGGATGTTTGTTTCATTGTACTATACATGCTATGGATGTTTGTTTCATTGTACTGTACGTGCTATGGATGGATGTTTGTTTCATTGTACTATACATGCTATGGATGTTTGTTTCATTGTACTATACATGCTATGGATGTTTGTTTCATTGTACTGTACGTGCTATGGATGTTTGTTTCATTGTACTGTGCGTGCTATGGATGGATGTTTGTTTCATTGTACTATACATGCTATGGATGTTTGTTTCATTGTACTGTACATGCTATGGATGTTTGTTTCATTGTACTGTACATGCTATGGATGTTTGTTTCATTGTACTGTACATGCTATGGATGTTTGTTTCATTGTACTGTACGTGCTATGGATGTTTGTTTCATTGTACTGTACGTGCTATGGATGTTTGTTTCATTGTACTGTACGTGCTATGGATGTTTGTTTCATTGTACTGTGCGTGCTATGGATGGATGTTTGTTTCATTGTACTGTACATGCTATGGATGTTTGTTTCATTGTACTGTACATGCTATGGATGTTTGTTTCATTGTACTGTACATGCTATGGATGTTTGTTTCATTGTACTGTACATGCTATGGATGTTTGTTTCATTGTACTGTACGTGCTATGGATGGATGTTTGTTTCATTGTACTATACATGCTATGGATGTTTGTTTCATTGTACTGTACGTGCTATGGATGGATGTTTGTTTCATTGTACTATACATGCTATGGATGTTTGTTTCATTGTACTATACATGCTATGGATGTTTGTTTCATTGTACTGTACGTGCTATGGATGTTTGTTTCATTGTACTGTACATGCTATGGATGTTTGTTTCATTGTACTGTACGTGCTATGGATGGATGTTTGTTTCATTGTACTGTACATGCTATGGATGTTTGTTTCATTGTACTGTACGTGCTATGAATGGATGTTTGTTTCATTGTACTGTACATGCTATGGATGTTTGTTTCATTGTACTGTAAGTGCTATGGATGTTTGTTTCATTGTACTGTACGTGCTATGGAGTGCTATGGATGGATGTTTGTTTCATTGTACTGTACATGCTATGAATGTTTTGTTTCATTGTACTGTACGTGCTATGGATGGATGTTTGTTTCATTGTACTGTACGTGCTATGGATGGATGTTTGTTTCATTGTACTGTACATGCTATGGATGGATGTTTCATTGTACTGTACATGCTATGGATGGATGTTTCATTGTACTGTACATGCTATGGATGGATGTTTCATTGTACTGTACATGCTATGGATGGATGTTTGTTTCATTGTACTGTACGTGCTATGGATGGATGTTTGTTTCATTGTACTGTACGTGCTATGGATGGATGTTTGTTTCATTGTACTGTACGTGCTATGGATGGATGTTTGTTTCATTGTACTGTACGTGCTATGGATGGATGTTTGTTTCATTGTACTGTACGTGCTATGGATGGATGTTTGTTTCATTGTACTGTACATGCTATGGATGGATGTTTCATTGTACTGTACATGCTATGGATGGATGTTTCATTGTACTATACATGCTATGGATGGATGTTTGTTTCATTGTACTGTACGTGCTATGGATGGATGTTTGTTTCATTGTACTGTACGTGCTATGGATGGATGTTTGTTTCATTGTACTGTACGTGCTATGGATGGATGTTTGTTTCATTGTACTGTACGTGCTATGGATGGATGTGCTATGGATGGATGTTTGTTTCATTGTACTGTACGTGCTATGGATGGATGTTTGTTTCATTGTACTGTACGTGCTATGGATGGATGTTTGTTTCATTGTACTGTACGTGCTATGGATGGATGTTTGTTTCATTGTACTGTACGTGCTATGGATGGATGGATGGATGTTTGTTTCATTGTACTGTACGTGCTATGGATGGATGTTTGTTTCATTGTACTGTACATGCTATGGATGTGTTTGTTTCATTGTACTGTACGTGCTATGGATGTTTGTTTCATTGTACTATACATGCTATGGATGTTTGTTTCATTGTACTGTACATGCTATGGATGGATGGATGGATGTTTGTTTCATTGTACTGTGCGTGCTATGGATGGATGTTTGTTTCATTGTACTATACATGCTATGGATGGATGTTTCATTGTACTATACATGCTATGGATGGATGTTTCATTGTACTGTACATGCTATGGATGGATGTTTCATTGTACTGTACATGCTATGGATGTTTGTTTCATTGTACTGTACATGCTATGGATGGATGTTTGTTTCATTGTACTATACATGCTATGGATGGATGTTTCATTGTACTATACATGCTATGGATGGATGTTTGTTTCATTGTACTGTGTGTATGAATGAAAAAAAAGTATTTTCGTGTCAAATCGCCAACCCATCCCTTATGGGATTAATTGACACAAAGAGAATTATTGTAACGTTTGTTTGTGGTTAATCATGAGTCTCCCATCTTTTACATGAACAGACTGCATATAATAAGCTTGTTCAGTTTCTGCCATCATAGTATACTTAGCATTTCATCATACCTTACTCATCTGAACACATTCTCAGTTGCAGCAACAACCTGGGGAATAGTTACAGGGGAGAGGAGGGGGGTGAACGAGCCAATTGTAAACTGGTGACCGTGATGGTTTGAGGGCCAGATTGGGAATTTAGCCAGTTAACACGCCTACTCTTACGATAAGTGCCATGGGATCTTTAATGATCGCAGAGAGTCAGGACACCGGTGTAACGTCCCATCTGAAAGACGGTACCCTACACAGGGCATTGTCCCTAATCACTGCCCTCAGGGATTGGGATATTATTTTAGATCAGAGGAAATAGTGCCTCCTACTGGCCCTCCAACACCACTTCCAGCAGCATTTGGTCTCCCATCCAGGGACTCACCAGGACCAACCCTGCTTAGCTTCAGAAGCAAGCTTGCAGTGGTATGCAGGGTGGTATGCTGCTGGCATGCAATATTGAACTGTTTAATTTAGTTAGCTATGGATGTTGTGTTACAGAGACTGTTATTCTTTTCGTCAGACATTCCTTGCTTTATTATTCAGTGAAATGTCCCATGGTAAAATGTTATTCACAATATACATATCCTATATTATGGGTCTCTAACTGTGCGTCTTTGATTTAACTTAATCATTTAATGCTAAGACGTCGATTACAAGATATTAGCTCGTTGTCCCTTAGCCTCTTAATGACGGTAAACTTAGACGCGTACATCTTATCGTATTGTGAGTAGTGACGCATGCCTTGCTCTCTAGGCTGTACCCACAGGATACGATTATGGGCCTATAGTATTCACATACTGTTCTGCCTTGTTATTATTCGACCATGCTGGTCATTTATGAACATTTGAACATCTTGGCCATGTTCTGTTATAATCTGTTATAATCTCCACCCGGCACAGCCAGAAGAGGACTGGCCACCCCACATAGCCTGGTTCCTCTCTAGGTTTCTTCCTAGGTTTTGGCCTTTCTAGGGAGTTTTTCCTAGCCACCGTGCTTCTACACCTGCATTGCTTGCTGTTTGGGGTTTTAGGCTGGGTTTCTGTACAGCACTTTGAGATATCAGCTGATGTACGAAGGGCTATATAAATAAATTTGATTGATTGATTGACATAGTAATGGAGTTGGATGGATGGAAGGTAGATTATTATTGTTATTATTCACCATTTTTCACACATTTACATAATGGAGACCTCTCATCGTCAGTCGATGGGGATTTACACCAACCTACATAATGGAGACCTCTCATCGTCAGTCGATGGGGATTTCCACCAACCTACATAATGGAGACCTCTCATCGTCAGTCGATGGGGATTTCTACCAACCTACATCGTCAGTCGATGGGGATTTCCACCAACCTACATAATGGAGACCTCTCATCGTCATTCGATGGGGATTTACACCAACCTACATAATGGAGACCTCTCATCAGTCGATGGGGATTTACACCAACCTACATAATGGAGGGGATTTACACCAACCTACATAATGGAGACCTCTCATCGTCAGTCGATGGGGATTTACACCAACCTACATAATGGAGACCTCTCATCGTCAGTCGATGGGGATTTCTACCAACCTACATAATGGAGACCTCTCATCGTCAGTCGATGGGGATTTCTACCAACCTACATAATGGAGACCTCTCATCGTCAGTCGATGGGGATTTACACCAACCTACATAATGGAGACCTCTCATCGTCAGTCGATGGGGATTTACACCAACCTACATAATGGAGACCTCTCATCGTCAGTCGATGGGGATTTACACCAACCTACATAATGGAGACCTCTCATCGTCAGTCGATGGGGATTTACACCAACCTACATAATGGAGACCTCTCATCGTCAGTCGATGGGGATTTCCACCAACCTACATAATGGAGACCTCTCATCGTCAGTCGATGGGGATTTCTACCAACCTACATCGTCAGTCGATGGGGATTTCCACCAACCTACATAATGGAGACCTCTCATCGTCAGTCGATGGGGATTTCTACCAACCTACATAATGGAGACCTCTCATCGTCAGTCGATGGGGATTTACACCAACCTACATAATGGAGACCTCTCATCGTCAGTCGATGGGGATTTACACCAACCTACATAATGGAGACCTCTCATCGTCAGTCGACGGGGATTTACACCAACCTACATAATGGTTGGATATAAATGGCCATTTATCCAGTTGATGGGGATTTTCTATTACGCTACAGTGCTGCCCAGACCTCGGGGACTGGGCTATATGTGGGTCCTTACTACCTTACCCAGACCTCGGGGACTAGGCTATATGTGGGTCCTTACTACCTTACCCAGAGCTCGGGGACTGGGCTATATGTGGGCCCTTACTACCCTACCCAGACCTCGGGGACTGGGCTATATGTGGGCCCTTACTACCTTACCCAGTCCTAGAGGACAAGGCTCTCTGTGGGCCCTGCCCTTAGTACCCGATCCTGACCAAGGGACTAGGCTATATCTGGGCCATGCCCTTACTACTTTACCCGGGGCTAGGGGACTAGGCTATATGTGGGTCCTTACCCAGGGCTAGGGGACTGGGCTATGTGTGGGTCCTTACTACCTTACCCAGGGCTAGGGGACTGGGCTATGTGTGGGTCCTTACTACCTTACCCAGGGTTAAGGGACTAGGCTATATGTGTGTCCTTACCCAGGGCTAGGGGACTAGGCTATATGTGGGTCCTTACCCAGGGCTAGGGGACTAGGCTATATGTGGGTCCTTACCCAGGGCTAGGGGACTAGGCTATATGTGGGTCCTTACCCAGGGCTAGGGGACTAGGCTATATGTGGGTCCTTACCCAGGGCTAGGGGACTAGGCTATATGTGGGTCCTTACCCAGGGCTAGGGGACTAGGCTATATGTGGGTCCTTACCCAGGGCTAGGGGACTAGGCTATATGTGGGTCCTTATTACCTTACCCAGGGCTAGGGGACTAGGCTATATGTGGGTCCTTACCCAGGGCTAGGGGACTAGGCTATATGTGGGTCCTTATTACCTTACCCAGGGCTAGGGGACTAGGCTATATGTGGGTCCTTACCCAGGGCTAGGGGACTAGGCTATATGTGGGTCCTTACCCAGGGCTAGGGGACTAGGCTATATGTGGGTCCTTATTACCTTACCCAGGGCTAGGGGACTAGGCTATATGTGGGTCCTTATTACCTTACCCAGGGCTAGGGGACTAGGCTATATGTGGGTCCTTACCCAGGGCTAGGGGACTAGGCTATATGTGGGTCCTTATTACCTTACCCAGGGCTAGGGGACTAGGCTATATGTGGGTCCTTATTACCTTACCCAGGGCTAGGGGACTAGGCTATATGTGGGTCCTTATTACCTTACCCCTAACACCTACCCCTCTGTTGTTTTTTTAGTTAGGCTGGGGCTGCCTCATTGCCACAGTTCCGCTGAGTGGTTTATTTTTTTTTTCTCTCGACACGATTGAGATTAACAGTAGGGGGAGCCATTTTAAGAAATGAATTAGGAAATAATTCCAATTATACCTGGAGTTGACATTTTGTCATGAGAGCTGTTTTTACTGGGCAGCTTTTGTTGACTTGTATCTCAGCAAGCCAGCAGTCGGTTGGAGGAAGTGACAGAGAGCAGGGTTTTATTTATTTATATATTTATTTAAATGTTTCTCCCTACTGAATTTAGTTGAATTCATTGACTGTAATTCACTCTGTATGAAAACTTCTGCTAAACAACTTCAATGTAAATGTAGTAATCTACTTGGGTGTAGTCTGTAAGTCTGTGCATGTAGCTACTGTAGTAATCTACTTGGGTGTAGTCTGTAAGTCTGTGCATGTAGCTACTGTAGTAATCTACTTGGGTGTAGTCTGTAAGTCTGTGCATGTAGCTACTGTAGTAACCTACTTGGGTGTAGTCTGTAAGTCTGTGCTTGTATCTTGTTTTATCCAGCCCAGCTCTTTATACACTTGATTCAGCTGATCAAAGTCCATGTGGTCAGGTGATGAACTGACACATATCCAACATCCTCTTTAGGGACAGAAACAGACTGGTGTGACTGACCAGCCAGCCAGCCAGCCAGCCACTACCCCTAAAGTCACTCTTATAAGACTGGCATGAGATCAGATGAGACACGGTGTGTTGTTTTCGTGTAGCCGTAGTCGCTGTGTCTGTGATTCATTTTCCAAGCGGGCAGTGAGTTACCCCCCAGATCCAGAATAGGAACAGGCTATGACTTAGACAACTTGTCCCAACCCTGACTGTCTCTGTCTGTCACACCCATCCTGCTGTTCTGGCAGACACTGAAACATGGCAGACTAGTCTCGTCTCAACACCGTTAGCCTAAATGATTTAATCTCTGTCCTCAGTTTATCTTCAATGATCACTGATAGGCGACAGGTTTGGAACCTAGATTTCCATCATAGTGCCTTGACATGCCATGTTGGTTCAGAGCAGTGCTGTTTTAACTTAATTACAACATTTCTCATGTTTTATGATAGGAGGGGGAAGCAAGGAAGTTCAGGTATATTGGGCTCTAGAGCCAAGGTGTTTTTCCCATGACCATAAATATACACTGGAGTTGCTTACCAAGACAACAGTGAATGTTCCGGAGTGGCCTAGTTACAATTTTGCCTTAAATATTCTTGAAAATGGTTGTCTAGAAATGATCAACAACCAACTTGACAGAAATGGAAGAATTTGTATGATAATGTGCAAATATTGTACAATCCAGGTTTGCAAAGCTCTTACATGCTGATCTGTTCTACGTGTGCAAGCTGGATAAATACATTTACACATGTTATTTAGTCATTTCATCCAAACGATGGTCTGCGTAGCCAGGGGCTAAAAGGGAACTTGGTCTTTGTGTTATCATGTATTTTATGTGGTACTTTTTTACCCCTTTTTCTCCCCAATTTTGTATATAATAATATATGCCATTTAGCAGACACTTTTATCCAAAGCGATTTACAGTCATGTGTGCATACATTCTACGTATGGGTGGTCCCGGGAATCGAACCCACTACCCTGGCGTTACAAGCGCCATGCTCTACCAACTGTGCCACAGAAGGACCACAATGTGATCTCCAATTGGTAGTTAGTCTTGTCCCATCGCTGCAACTCCTGTACGGTCTCGGGAACGGCGACGGTCGAGAGCTATTCGTCCTCTGAAACACGACACTGCTCGCGACACCGTGTCAGCATGCATGTGCACGGGCAGCCACGGGAGTTGCTAGAGTGCGATGGGACAAGGACATCCCGGGCCGGCTCCCCTAATCTGAACGACGCTGGGCCGATTGTGCGCTGCCTCATGGTTCTCCCGGTCGCTGGATCTTTGTACATAAAAAAATCTACAAAGATCCAGAAAAAAATAACCAAATGTTTTATATCCCAGGGCAAATTAGCTAGCAACATCAAGCTAGATACAGTTGAAGTCAGAAGTTTACACTTAGGTTGGAGTCATTAAAACTCATTTTTCAACCACTCCACAAATTTCTTGTTAAAAAAACCATTGTCTTGCCAAGTCGTTTAGGACATCTACTTTGTGCATGACAAGTAATTTTTCCAACAATTGTTTACAGACAGATTATTTCACTTGTAATTCACTGTATCACAATTCCAGTGGGTCAGAAGTTTACATACACTAAGTTGGCTATACCTTCATAGAGCTTGGAAAATTCCAGAAAATTATGTCATGGCTTTAAAGCTTCTGATAGGCTAATTGACATCATTTGAGTCAATTGGAAGTGTACCTGTGGATATATTTCAAGGCCTACCTTCAAATTTAGTGCCTCTTTGCTTGACATCATGGGAAAATCTAAAGAAATCAGCCAAGATCACCTCAGAAAAAATATTGGAGACCTCCACAAGTTTGGTTCATCCTTGGAAGCAATTTCCAAACGCCTGAAGGTACCACGTGCATCTGTACAAACAATAGTACGCAAGTATATACACCATGGGACCACGCAGCCGTCATACCGCTCGGGAAGGAGACGCGTTCTGTCTCCTAGAGATGAACGTACTTTGGTGCGAAAAGTGCAAATCAATCCCAGAACAACAGCAAAGGACCTTTTGAAGATGCTGGAGGAAACGGGTACAAAAGTATCTATATGCACAGTAAAACGAGTCCTATATCGAAATTACCTGAAAGGCCGCACAGCAAAGAAGAAGCCACTGCTCCAAAACCGTCTGATGATTAAAATACAATAAAAAATTGAACTGTTTGGCCATAATGACCATCGTTATGTTTGGAGGAAAAAGGGGGAGGCTTGCAAGTCGAAGAACCCCATTCCTACCGTGAAGCACGGAGGTGGTAGCATCATGTTGTGGGAGTACTTTGCTGCAGGAGAGGAACTGGTGCACTTCACAAAATAAATTGCATCATGAGGAAGGACAATTATGTGGATATATTGAAGCAACATCTCAAGACATCAGTCAGGAAGGTAAAGCTTGGTCGCAAATGGGTCTTCCAAATGGACAATGTCCCCAAGCATACTTCCAAAGTTGTGGCAAAATGGCTTAAGGACAACAAAGTCAAGGTATTGGAGTGGCCATCACAATGCCCCGACCTCATTCCTATAGAACATTTGTGGGCAGAACTGAAAAAGTGGGTGTGAGCAAGGAGGCCTACAAACCTGACTCAGTTACACCAGCTTTGTCAGGAGGAATGGGACAAAATTCACCCAAGTTGTTGTGGAAGGCTACCCGGAACGTTTGAGCCAAGTTAAACAATTTAAAGACAATGCTACCAAATACTAATTGAGTGTATGTAAGTGAATGTGATGAAAGAAATAAAAGCTGAAATAAATAATTCTCTCTAATATTATTCTGACATTTCACATCCTTCAAATAATGTGGTAACTGACCTAAAACTGGAATGTTTTGCTAGGATTAAATATCTGGAATTGTGAAAAACTGAATTTAAATGTATTTAAACTTCTGACTTCAACTGTAGCTAAATGTCCATGAATGTTTCGTATGTGTTTCGACCTGTCCCCAAATTAATATAGTTTCACCCTGTGTATCCTGATCACGTCTTTTGAGTAAATGAACTTACAATGAAAAAGCAAGGTATTTTTGATTTTCTAATATTTTTTTCGAAAGAATGCAGTCCGCTACATTTCCTTGTGTTTTTTGCTAGAAGTTAATATTGCATTTTAACTAGCTACCAGGTAAAAAAAAACAGCACTCTGCTGTTCGTGAATGAGGGAATCTGATTTATCAAGATGATAGCAAATATTTATTATTTGTGTGGAGAAGTGCAAACTGAAGCACAGCAATTTTACATTCATGAAATTACAATAGACGTGGTAAATAGCTCAATGGAACGCAAAGAAGGACGCCGGAAGGGCACACATTCAACAAATCTGATCGAACAAAGTGGATTACCGTCAAATCTGTCACGATTGGTGTACAGTCGTGGCCAAAAGTTGAATGACACAAATATTAATTTTCACAAATTCTGCTGCCTCAGTTTGTATGATGGCAATATGCATATGCTCTAGAATGTTATGAAGAGTGATCAGATTAATTGCAGTTAATTGCAAAGTCCCTCTTTGCCATGCAAATAAACTGAATCACCAAAAAACATTTCCACTGCTTTTCAGCCCTGCCACAAAAGGACCAGCTGACATCATGTCAGTGATTCTCTCGTTAACACAGGTGTGAGTGTTGACGAGGACAAGGCTCTGCCATGCTGATTGAGTTTGAGTAACAGACTGGAAGCTTCAAAAGGAGGGTGGTGCTTGGAATCATTGTCCTTCCTCTATCAAACATGGTTACCTGCAAGGAAACACGTGCCGTCGTCATTGCTTTACACGAAAAGGGCTTCACAGGCAAGGATATTGCTGCCAGTAAGATTGCACCTAAATCAACCATTTATTGGATCATCAAGAACTTCAAGGAGAGCGGTTCAGTTGTTGTGAAGAAGGCTTCAGGGCGCCCAAGAAAGTCCAGCAAGTGCCAGGACCGTCTCCTAAAGTTGATTCAGCTGCGGGATTGGGGCACCACCAGTACAGAGCTTGCTCAGGAATGGCAGCAGGCAGGTGTGGGTGCATCTGCACGCACAGTGAGGTGAAGACTTTTGTAGGATGGCCTGGTGTCAGGAAGGGCAGCAAAGAAGCCACTTCTCTCCAGGAAAAACATAAGACTGATATTCTGCAAAAGAACAACTTCTCCCAACCATCCAGAGAACAATGCCTTTTCCAGCACAATGGACCACCTAGCAATAAGGCAAAAGTGATAACTAAGTGGCTCGGGGAACAAAACATCGATATTTTGGGTCCATGGCCAGGAAACTCCCCAGACCTTAATCCCATTGAGAACTTGTGGTCAATCCTCAAGAGGTGGGTGGACAAACAAAACCCCACAAATTCTGACAAACTCCAAGCATTGATTATGCAAGAATGGGCTGCAATCAGTCAGGATGTGGCCCAGAAGTTAATTGACAGCATGCCCAGGCGGATTGCAGAGGTCTTAAAAAAATAAGGGTCAACACTGCAAATATTGACTCTTTGCATCAACTTCATGTAATTGTCAAACGCCTTTGACACTTATGAAATGCTTGTAATTACACTTCAGTATCCATAGTAACATCTGACAAACATCTAAAGACATTGAAGCATCAAACTTTATGGAAATTAATATTTGTCATTCTAAAAAATATTGTCCACGACTGTATTGTAACAGGCCCACTATGGTTACTAAAATCTGACTTGGAGATATATTATATATTTGGTTGTTTTCGCTGCACAACATTTAGAAGTTGTCTTTTTTCAGGTTTAGTAGAAGTGACTGCTAAATGCTAACTCCCATTTGTATAAGCGGGTAGCATATAGCTAGCTAGCATAGAGAAATCATTGGGGGGTGGTGAAGTTTAAAAAAAAAATAATGCAGTTGATTGGTGACGATGACATTAACATTTTTTTTTTGTATTTATTAGGGATCCCGATTAGCTGCTGCCTTGGCAACAGCTCATGGGGTTCCATAGTAAATACAAAAACAAAATATAGAACAGTACATCATAACATTATTACACCCCTACATATCTAGAATACAAAATGTATAATACATATATAATTATACTCATTTTTTTTACCTCAACATAGTGTGAAACAATAGCTTACATATAGGCTCGTTTTCCTGGGGGGCAACGAGGAGACTCTGGATCTTTCCCTGACATTCTCATCGCATTTCAATTGTTTTGGTTGAGTTCCCTTGACCGCTGTACCGCATCTGCACTGAGAGTGAAACGCATTAGGAACACCTGCTCTTTCCATGACACAGACTGACCATGTGAATTCAGGTCAAGGCCATGCTCCCTTATTGGTGTCACCTGTTAAATCCACTTCAATCAAGTTAAACTTTTTTTAGTGTTGCATGCACAAGTACAGTGAAATGCCTTTCTTGCAATCAATGTAGATGATTGGGGTCGATACTGGTTAAATAACTGTATTTCCCTCCCCCCTTTCACTAACAACCATACCATTAGACTAGGAACTTGACTGGACTCTATGTAAATTGGAAACCGTATATCCTGAGGCTGCATTTGTTGTAGCTGGGGATATTAACAAAGCATATTTGAGAACAAGGCTACATAAATTCTATCAGCATATTGATTGCACTATGTGCAGGGGTGATACTCTTGACCAGTGCTACTAACTTATGCGATGCATACAACCCCCCTTTGGCAAATCCGACCACTATGCCATCTTGCTCCCACTGCCTTATAGGCAGAAACTCAAACGGGATGTAGCAGTGACGATTATAACCATTCAACGCTGGTCTGACCAATTGGAAACCACTCTTCAAGATTGTTTTGATCAGGCGGACTGGAACATGTTCCGGTCAGCCTCAGAGAACATCATTGACCTATACGCTGACTCGGTGAGTGAGTTTATAAAGAAGTGCATTGGAGATGTTGTACTCACTGAGACTAAAACCTACCCTAACCAGAAACCCTGGATGGATGGTGGCATTCGCGCAAAACTGAAAGTGCAAACCACCGCATTTAACTATGGAAAGGGGTCTAGAAACTTGTGTGAATATAAACAATGTAGTTATTCCCGCCGCAAGGCAGTCAAACAAGCAAAATGCTGGTACAGGGACAAGTTGGAGTCGCAATTTGACGGCTCAGACACGAGACGTATGTGGCGGGGTCTACAGGAAATCAAGGACTACGTCACGCTTCCAGGCAAACTAAACACCTTCTTTGCCTGCTTTGAGGATAATACAGTGCCACCATCGCGGCTCGCTAACAAGGACTGCACAGACATATGTCTCAGTTGTTGAATCTTGTTATGTTCATACAAATATTTACTCATGTTAAGTTTGCTGAAAATAAATGCAGTTGACAGTGAGAGGATGTTTCTTTTTTTGCTGCTATTATCTTTCACCCCTTTTTAGATTTGTGTGTATTTGGTAGTTGTTGGGGAATTGTTAGATTACTTATTAGATATTACTGTTGGAACTAGAAGCACAGTCATTTCCCTACGCTCGCATAAACTTCTGCTAACCATGTGTATGTGAACAATACAATTTTATTTGATTTTGAACCTTTTAGCAGAGGTAGAGAGATGTTTTTCATCTGCAAGTGCCCTGGCTGCAAAAAGGCTGAGCAAGGAAGCTGGCTTAGAGGCAGTGAGCCCCCGAGTGGTGAGGTGGATCACCTTGGAAACCAGTGAACATTGTTGAAGACTTGTTGTTTATTGTAGCAAACTGGGCTGAGTTTTTTTTGTTTTGCACTGTAGCTATTTATCTGTTTTTAGCTGTCACTCAGAACATGTATCGTGTACACACACACTGTTATGTGATATTGCACTCTGGTATTTTATCATACGCTTTGTTGAGTTTCTTTTTGTAGGGTAGAAATCATTCTGGAGTAATTTTTTTGTTGGTATTAATTAGAGGTCGACCGATTTTATCATTTTTGATCTCCGATACAGATTATTGGAGGACCAAAAAATGCAGATTTGCCGATTTATTTTTTTATTTTTTTTTTTATTTATTTTTTTAAAAATTATTATTCTTTTTTTAAAAATTTTTTTTTAACATGCCTATTTAAAAAATAATAATGACAATTACAACAATACTGAATAACTTAATATAAAACATAAATCAATCAATTTGGTCTCAAATAAATAATGAAACATATTCAATTTGGTTTAAATTTGGCAAAAACTCAGTGTTGGAGAAGAAAGTAAAAGTGCAATATGTGCCATGTAAAAAAAGCTAACGTTTCAGTTCCTTGCTCAGAACACGAGAACATATGAAAGCTGGTGGTTCCTTTTAACATGGGTCTTCAATATTCCCAGGTAGGACGTTTTAGGTTGTAGTTATTATAGGACTATTTCTACTATGTGTTTTTCATAGACCTTTGACTACCGGATGTTCTTATAGGCACTATAGTACTGCCAGCCTAATCTCTGGAGTTGATAGGCTTGAAGTCATAAACAGAGTTGTGCTTCAAGCATTGCTAGGAGCTGCTGGCAAATGCAGGAAAGTGCTGTTTGAATGAATGCTTATGAGCCTGTTGCTGCCTACCACCACTCAGTCAGATTGCTATATGACTTCATAGACTTGATTATAATATAATAAACACACAGAAATACTAGTCTTAGGTCATTAATATGTCCGAATCTGCAAACTATCATTTCGAAAACAAAACGTTTATTCTTTCAGTGAAATATGGAACAGTTCCGTATTTTATCGAACGGGCGTCAACCCGAAGTCTAAATATTGCTGTTACATTGCACAACCTTCAATGTTATGTCATCATTATATAAAATTCTGGCAAATTAATTAGTCTTTGTTAGGAAGAAATGGTCTTCACACAGTTTTCAATGAGCCAGGCTGCCCAAACTGCTGCATATACCCTGACTCTGCTTACACTGAACGCAAGAGAAGTGACACAATTTCCCTAGTTAATATTGACTGCTAACATGAAATTCTGTAAACTAAATATGCAGGTTTAAAAAAATATATTTGTGCATTGATTTTTAAGAAAGGCATTTATGTTTATGGTTAGGTACATTAGTGCACCGATTGTGGTTTTCACGAATGTGGTTTTCTCAAATTTTTGCTTTTTTTTGCTTTTGTTAAATCATCACCCGTTTGGCGACGTTGAAGTAGGCTGTGATTAGATGATAAATTAACAGGCAACGCATTGATTACATGCAACACAGGACAAGCTAGTTAACCTAGTAATATCATCAACCGTGTGTAGTTAACTAGTGATTACGTGAAGATTGATTGTTTTTTATAAGATAAGTTTAATACTAGCTAGCATTTTACCTTGGCTCCTTGCTGCACTTGCGTAACAGGCGGTCAGCCTGCCCCCCAGTCCCCTTGTGGACTGTAATGTAATCGGCGTCCAAAAATAGCGATTACCGATTTGTTATAAACTTGAAATCGGCCCTAATTAATCGGTCATTACGATTAATCGGTTGACCTCTGGTATTCATCTCTCTCCTTTGTCCTGTCTCTTGTTCCCTCCCCTTGTTCCCTCCCCTCCCTCCCCTGTCTCTCTACCTGAAACTCTATGTTCCATCACTCTTCTCCCTCCAGCCCTGCAGTGCTATTGCCAGCGCTGTCTCAACTCTACGTGCACCACGGACGGTCTGTGCTTCGTGACGGTCATGAAGTCTGGCAGCCGGCTCACCACCGAGCGCAGCATGTGCGTGCACGAGAGCGAACTGATCCCCCGTGACCGCCCCTTCATCTGCGCGCCCTCCACCAAGGACGACACAGGCATCTACCCAATGTGCTGCGCCTCCGACTGGTGCAACAAGAACCCCAACCTCAGCGTCTTCCCAGGTCCGTCCACGTCTCTCACTGTCAGTCAGTCCCTTTCCTCATGGGTGCATCTCGAGAGCGGAGAGCTGACCACTGATAAGTAACTTAGTGCAGTTAGCCAGTCCCAGTACCAACGTAGTGCAGTTAGCCAGTCCCTGTACCAACGTAGTGCAGTTAGCCAGTCCCTGTACCAACGTAGTGCAGTTAGCCAGTCCCAGTACCAACGTAGTGCAGTTAGCCAGTCCCAGTACCAATGTAGTGCAGTTAGCCAGTCCCAGTACCAGCGTAGCGCAGTTTGCCAGTCCCTATTACAAATGCATTATCTTTTGTATTGTGATCCAGCTAAGTTGTTGCAGTTATCAGGCAGGAGTGGACTGCTATCTATGGCAATTCATCAAGGATAGAAACAACAGATTGGATTGATATTCATTGCAGTTTGAGTGAGGTGCTGTGTGGTTACCTAACTGCTCTATTACTGGACTAATTTGTACCTCTGCATCCTTACCCCTGATTGGTGTATCTATAAATATTGAGATCATTTTGTAACGAATATTCATGTTCAAGGTTGATTCATTTGATTATAGATACACTTTGTATTCAAGCCACGGGTCAATTGTGTTGTTCAGTTGGGAGGCAGATATATTAACCGTCCTATAAGACTGTTAATATGACCCCCCTCCCAAGCAACACACACACACACACACACACACACACACACACACACACACACGTCCCTTATTATGTATGTTATTTCCTTGCCAATCTTGAGTAGCCTTACCTATCAATTATAATAATCATACCACCCTTCTGTCTGGCCATTCCGAACTACCAGCACGACGATGACAACGCCATCAAAAATCTTTACAACTGCCCTCTGCACAGAAATCATACTATTAGAATTATGACAGAAATAACCGTCTGGGAATTAGGGATATGCACGGTTATTTGTATAGCCAAACTGACATCTGTATTTGAATACTTGTGATTATTTATTTTTGTTTATTTTGACACTGAAAAGTCTTTTTTCAGGGTATTTTATATTCAAGATATTTTAACTTTATTTAATCAGGGAGTCACCATTGAGACCAGGGTCTCTCTCACAAGGGAGCCCTACGTAAACAATTTAATATTATATACCATATTAAAACCCAGGCCCTGCATGTCCCCAGGCACCCTCATTTGTTGACTTCTGTGATCGAAAAGCCTTGGTTTCATTCATGTCAACATCAGAAGCCTCCTCCCTAAGTTTGTTTTACTCACTGTCTTAGCACACTCTGCCAACCCTGATGTCCTTGCCGTGTCTGAATCCTGGCTTAGGAAGGCCACCAAAAATTCTGAGATTTCCATACCCAACTATAACATTTTCCGTCAAGATAGAACTGCCAAAGGGGGAGGAGTTAGCCTGCAAAGTAATGTCATACTTTCCAGGTCCATACCCAAAAAGTTTGAACTACTAATTTTAAAAATTACTCTCTCCAGAAATAAGTCTCTCACTGTTGCCGCCTGCTATTAATCGCCCCCCCCCCCATCTAGCTTCAGAGTTTATTCTGTTAGGTGACCTAAACTGGGTTATGCTTAACACCCCGGCAGTCCTACAATCTAAGCTAGATGCCCTCAATCTCACACAAATCATGAAGGAACCACCAGGTACAACCCTAAATCTGTAAACAAGGGCACCCTCATAGACGTTATCTTGACCAACTGGCCCTCCAAATACACCTCCGCTGTCTTCAACCAGGATCTCAGCGATCACTGCCTCATTGCCTGTATCCGCTACGGGTTCGCAGTCAAACGACCACCCCTCATCACTGTCAAACGCACCCTAAAACACTTCTGCAAGCAGGCCTTTCTAATCGACCTGGCCCGGGTATCCTGGAAGGATATTGACCTCATCCCGTCAGTTGAGGATGCCTGGTCTTTCTTTTAAAAGTAACTTCCTCACCATCTTAGATATGCATGCTTCGTTCAAAAAATGTAGAACTAAGAACAGATATAGCCCTTGGTTCACTCCAGACCTGACTGCCCTCGTGCAGTTAATACAGGTAGTGAGTGGAGAACAGGAGGGCTTCTTAAAGAAAAACTAACAGGTCTGTGAGAGCCGGAATTCTTACTGGTTGGTAGGTGATCAAATACTTATGTCATGCAATAAAATGCAAATTAATTACTTAAAAATCGTACAATGCGATTTTCTGGATTTTTTTTTAGATTCCGTCTCTCACAGTTGAGGTGTACCTATGATAACATTTACAGACCTCTACATGCTTTGTAAGTAGGAAAACCTGCAAAATCGGCAGTGTAACAAATACTTGTTCTCCCCACTGTATATGGGATGATAAATAACATTGTGTCTGCTTCAAGTCAGATAGCCGAGTTGCCTTGGCTACTGGTTCTCTCTCTGCCTCCGTCGACTCGCTCCAATCTCATAGCGGCCCATCTGCAGCAGCCTCTCTCCCTCGCACAGCAGCTCTCAGGTTAAAAATGTAAGTTTAAAAAAAAATAATACACGTCTTTACAGTGAACTCTTTGGTTAACTATTTAACTAACTACACTGAATAAATGCAACATGCGAAGTGTTGGTCCAATGTTTCATGAGCTGAAATAAAAGATCCCAGTATTTTTCCATACACACAAAAAGCTAATTTCTCAACTTTTTGCCTCAGGCGTCCCATCTAGACATCTGGAAATGCAAATGCGCTACGCTAAATGCTAATAGTACTAGTTAAAACTCAAACGTTCATTAAAATACACATGCAGGGTATTGAATTAAAGCTACACTCGTTGTGAATCCAGGCAACAAGTCAGATTTTTAAAATGCTTTTCGGCGAAAGCATGAGAAGCTATTATCTGATAGCATGTAACAACCCAAAAGACCCGCAGGGGACGTAAACAAAATAATTAGCATAGTCGTCACTACACAAACCGCACAAATAAAATATAAAACATTCATTACCTTTGACCATCTTCTTTGTTGGCACTCCTAGATGTCCCATAATCACTATTGGGTCTTTTTTTTCGATTAAATCGGTCCATATATAGCCTAGATATCGATCTATGAAGAAAAAAATAAGAAAAAAATAGCGTCTTATAACGTAATGTCATTTTTTTAAATTAAAAAAGTCTACGATAAACTTTCACAAAACACTTCGAAGTACTTTTGTAATGCAACTTTAGGTATTAGTAAACGTTAATAAGCGATCAAATTGATCACGAGGCGAAGTATATTCTTTAGCTGTCCGTCTGGAAATAATGTCCGGGTAAATCTCAACCAAAATATCCGGTCGGAGACCTGAACAAATGGCTAGGCAAATGACAAGACTGTTGACATCGTGTGGAAGCTGTAGGTATTGCAACCTCAGCCCCATTTATTGTGGTTCGCCTTTATCAATGGGTTGAAGTGGCGGATGGATATATATTTCCATTTTCAGTGATCAGATTTTCCTGCGCTTTTCGATGAAACACACGTTCTGTTATAGTCACAGCCGTGATTTAACCAGTTTTATAAACGTCTGAGTGTTTTCTATCCACACATACTAATCATATGCATATACTATATTCCTGGCATGATCAGCAGGGCGCTGAAATGTTGCGCGATTTTTAACAGAATGTTCAAAAAAGTAGGGGGTAGGAGTAACAGGTTAACAGGAAACCTGTGTATGGAGGCTAGCACTGGAGTAATATGATCATTTCTTTTGGTTCTAGTCAGGATTCTAGCAGCCATATTTAGCACTAACTGAAGTTTATTTAGTGCTTTATCCGGGTAGCCGAAAAGTATGGCATTGCCGTAGTCTAACCTCGAAGTATCAAAAGCATGGATTCATTTTTCTGAATCATTTTTGGACAGAAAGTTTCTGATTTTTGCAGTGTTACGTAGATGGAAAAGAGCTGTCCTTGAAACAGTCTTGATAAGTTCGTCAAAAGAGAGATCAGGGTCCAGAGTTACGCAGAGGTCCTTTACATTTTTTATTTGAGACTACTGTACAACCGTCAAGACTAATTGTCATGTTCAACAGAAGATCTCTTTGTTTCTTAGGACCTAGAACAAGCATCTCTGTTTTGTCGGAGTTTAAAAGTGGAATGTTTGCAACAATCCACTTCCTTATGTCTGAAACACAGGCTTCGAGCGAGGGCAATTTTGGGGCTTCAATATGTTTCATTGAAATGTACAGCTGTGTGTCATCCGCATAGCAGTGAAAGTTAACGTTGTTTTCAAATGACATCCCCAAGAGGTCAAATATATAGTGAAAACAATAGTGGTCCTAAAACGGAACCTTGAGGAACACCGAAATTTACAGTTGATATGTCAGAAAACAAACCATTCACAGAGACAAACTGATATCTTTCCGACAGATAAGATCTAAACCAGTCCAGAACTTGTCCGTGTAGACCAATTTGGGTTTCCAATCTCTCCAAAAGAATGTGGTGATCGATGGTATCAAAAGCAGCACTAAGGTCCGTAATTTGCTTTCTAATGATCATGATCTTTTCCTCAAAGAAGTTAAAGAATTTATTACTGCTGAAGTGAAAGCCATCCTCTCTTGGGGAATGCTGCTTTTTAGTTAGCTTTGCGACAGTATCAAAAATACATTTAGGATTGTTCTTATTTTCTTCAATTAAGTTGGAAAAATAGGATGATGGAGCAGCAGGCTCTTTGATACTGCACGGTACTGTCTTTCCAAGCTAGTCGGAAGACTTCCAGTTTGGTGTGGCGCCATTTCCGTTCCAATTTTCTGGAAGCTTGCTTCAGAGCTCGGGTATTTTCTGTATACCAGGGAGCTAGTTTCTTATGACACTGTACAGCGGAAATAAATGACAGGACACTCCTGAACCAAAAACAGCATACAAGTCCGCACAAACACAGGCGGGCTAACTGAACTTAAATATCCCCAACCTAAAACCCCAAACAAGGAACAGGTGAAACCAATTAGACCAAACAAAACGAAAAGGTGAAAAAGAGATTGGTAGCAGCTAGTAGAGCAGTGACGACGGCCGCCGAGTGCCACCCGAACGGGAAGGGGAGCCACCTTCGGTGATGGTCGTGACAGGAAGGGCGTCTTGAGAATTTTTAGCACGACTTTTGATTCTCCTTGGTTGGGGTCTGAGCAGATTATTTGTTGCGATTGCAAATGTAATAAAATGGTGGTCCGATAGTCCAGGATTATGAGGAAAAAACATTAAGCGCCACAGCATTTTTCCCATGCGACAAAACTAGGTCCTGTTTTTACGCATCGAAATAGTCCAAACCTGAACTGCCTATAAATGTTATGATTGTCTTAACTCTCCATCACTGTGGAGCTTCTCAAAGTATTTTTTTTTCACTTCAAAAAGTAAGTAAACTAAGTCCTGTTTTTTTTTTGTTTTTTTACATGTTTTATGCAAATTATTAAATTGTTGCTTTATTTTTATTTTGAAACTATATAAAATGCTTGATTGCATTTCAAATCACGAATGACTCCTATGCTGTAATGACATGAACAAAATAAATGATTGATTGATTCAGTAGCCCATATAAGAATTGAAGTATAGGCCTAAATTGTCGTTTCAACACTGAATAGGATGCGCTTTTAGGCCTCCAGCTCAATGGTGGTTATACAAGGCTGCTATTCTAAGCCTTCTTATGATAATGCCATTACTGATTTATTATAATGTTGATCATAATAACAATAAGAAAGAGTTCAAGGAAATAGGAGGGCTATTATAAATACATATTTTTCTGACGATTTGGAATAGTGTAAACAACACTAAATCAATTCTGAATAACACCAGACAAGCTGGTCTAATGAGGAAAAGCCTTTATTACAGCATAGCAAAGATTAGACATTTTGTGAAATTGTTTATCCGACATGTTGTGGTTGCCCGAGGCTTCGTACTCACGGAATCATTAGACTATTTAACAAACACTCAAACAGGACACAGAAGCAGGATCTGTCTTCTTTCTGTAGATATTTATGGATGATTTATTATAGCTAAGGTTTGCACAACGGGTCATTTTTTTTCTTCTTTTTTTTTTCTCGCCAACTGTCAGAAAGCGTCTCGGGGAAGCTCATCTGCGTGCTCGTCGTCCTCACCAGGGTCTTGACCTGACTGCAGTTCGGCGTCGTAAGCGACTTCTTCAGTGGTCAAATACTCACCTTCGATATGGCCACTGGCATGTTGGATAAGTGTGCTCTTTTTACGGATGAATCCCGGTTTCAACTGTACTGGGCAGATGGCAGACCTGTGAAATCCAAAGATTAGGGCCGAATGAATGTATTTTGATTGACAGTTTCCTTTACATATGAACGGGTGTTCATTCAAATCTTAGGAATTGTTGCATGTTGACATTATATTATTTTTGTTCAGGGGTTGAATATCCGGATATTCAATAAAAATGAATGATACTATTCGACTAGTGAAATTATTTCAAACCTTCATCCCTACTGAGTATATAGTAGTATATAGGTGGAGGAGGCCCAGAACCCTGTTTGCAGGATCCACCTAGATTACCCGTTCTTAGTGAAGGTGTTTTGAATTAACATATTCCAGCTACACGAATCATTTAGTTCTGGCATTGCTGTCTGTATAGGGACATGTAAATGTTGTCGACAACAGATGGCTTTTGCCCACACAGTGCAGTGGCCCTGTTTTCACCACACTCCCCGAAATGCTCTACCGTTGCACCAACGTAAGCCCACCTCTGACTTTTTTATCCTATTTTTTTTTTTTTTTAAGTGTTTGCCAAAAGCCTTGTACTAGGGAGCACGCTGTTCCTGGGACATTTTAATACAAGCCAATGGTTCTCAAACGGCTCCTTAAGGACCACCAGACATTTCACAATGTTGTTGTAGCTCTGAACTAGCTCACTTGATTGACCTAGTCAAAGGCTTGATGATTAGTTGACCAGTTGAATCGGGTGTGCTAGCTGTGGAATAGATTAAGTACCCAGAATGGCTGAGGGCCCCGGGTAGAGGTTTGAGAACCACTCCACTAAGACACTGTGTGCTAGCTGTGGAATAGATTAAGTACCCGGAATGGCTGAGGGCCCCGGGTAGAGGTTTGAGAACCACTCCACTAAGACACTGTGTGCTAGCTGTGGAATAGATTAAGTACCCGGAATGGCTGAGGGCCCCGGGTAGAGGTTTGAGAACCACTCCACTAAGACACTGTGTGCTAGCTGTGGAATAGATTAAGTACCCGGAATGGCTGAGGGCCCCGGGTAGAGGTTTGAGAACCACTCCACTAAGACACTGTGTGCTAGCTGTGGAATAGATTAAGTACCCGGAATGGCTGAGGGCCCCGGGTAGAGGTTTGAGAACCACTCCACTAAGACACTGTGTGCTAGCTGTGGAATAGATTAAGTACCCGGAATGGCTGAGGGCCCCGGGTAGAGGTTTGAGAACCACTCCACTAAGACACTGTGTGCTAGCTCTCAAACACATGAAATGTCTGGGGGTCCCCCCGAGGAGAAGTTTGAGAACCACTAGACTAGTGAGCGCGCTGTTCTACTACTTTTAATACACTTCTTCAGCGCACCCCAAACTTGATTTATTTTTCCCTAGCTTCCCCAAGTGATGTTTACAAAGATGGCCGCCCCTTGTGAGTCGTGTTTTGTTTTCTAACTGTTAGAGATAATGTACAGGATATTGAGTGGCCAACACAGTAGGAGCCTTTATCAGTAGCTTTTCCAGCAGCTTGGGGTTTTGAGAAGCTTTTCTTTCATTACTATTGATGTAGCCAGCCTTCGTGTCACCACGGGTCATCCTTTAGGCATGTACTGTACCGTAACGACTTATGAATGCCTATTAACCGGCAGCGTGGTGAAGACAAGCGTGTGAGCCATCCAATTCATAACTTTCATTTATATTGGATGCCTTTCGACGACAAGGACCGAAGAGCCAAGACCAGGTACTGGTCAGACATTTTTGGGGAACACTGGTTTATTCTGGGTATTGTAGGTTACCTGTCTTTTTGTACCCAGAACTTAATGGGTGTACAATTGGTCTCACTCCATGCTATCTCAACCAACGGCCCATTCACTCACTCTTATCCCGGAACAATCTCCATCTGATAATTACATATTCAGATGGAACGATTTGAATCAATTATGTTGATAGTTGCCAAATAGATGAACTCCTGTGAGTAGTTCATGTCTATTGTGGCGTGTCTGGCCAGAGTGGATTTTTTTATTGTTTTTTTGTCTTAACTCTTTTTAAAATCCTTTAATACTCTCCCTTCCCTTTCACCCCCCCACAGTGCCGACGGTGAAGCCGGTTCCTCTGGGGCCTGTGGTTCTGGCGGCAGTGATCGCGGGGCCCGTGTGCGTGCTGTGCTTCGTGCTGGTGCTGGTCTTCTACGTTTGCCACAGCCGGGTGGGTGTGCATCAACGCGTGCCCAACGAGGAGGATCCCTCCATGGATCACCCCTTCCTCACCGTGGGTTCCACTCTCAAAGACCTCATCTACGACATGACCACCTCTGGCTCCGGCTCTGGTGGGTTAAGGAGCCGTGGGGTTTTGGGCGGGGATGTGTGTAGAGTGTTCGACTGTGCCTCACGGTGTGTGTCGTGTTAGTAACACAGCCTAAAGGCGTGTGTCGTGTTAGTAACACAGCCTAAAGGCATGTGTCGTGTTAGTAACACAGCCTAAAGGTGCGTGTCGTGTTAGTAACACAGCCTCACGGTGTGTGTCGTGTTAGTAACACAGCCTAAAGGTGCGTGTCGTGTTAGTAACACAGCCTAAAGGTGCGTGTCGTGTTAGTAACACAGCCTAAAGGTGCGTGTCGTGTTAGTAACACAGCCTAAAGGTGCGTGTCGTGTTAGTAACACAGCCTAAAGGTGCGTGTCGTGTTAGTAACACAGCCTAAAGGTGCGTGTCGTGTTAGTAACACCGCCTAAAGGTGCGTGTCGTGTTAGTAACACAGCCTAAAGGTGCGTGTCGTGTTAGTAACACAGCCTAAAGGTGCGTGTCGTGTTAGTAACACAGCCTAAAGGTGCGTGTCGTGTTAGTAACACAGCCTAAAGGTGCGTGTCGTGTTAGTAACACAGCCTAAAGGTGCGTGTCGTGTTAGTAACACAGCCTAAAGGTGCGTGTCGTGTTAGTAACACAGCCTAAAGGTGCGTGTCGTGTTAGTAACACAGCCTCACGGTGTGTGTCGGGTTAGTAACAGCCTAAAGGTGCGTGTCGTGTTAGTAACACAGCCTAAAGGTGCGTGTCGTGTTAGTAACACAGCCTAAAGGTGCGTGTCGTGTTAGTAACACAGCCTCACGGTGTGTGTCGGGTTAGTAACAGCCTCACGGTGTGTGTCGGGTTAGTAACAGCCTCACGGTGTGTGTCGGGTTAGTCACAGCCTCACGGTGTGTGTCGGGTTAGTAACAGCCTCACGGTGTGTGTCGGGTTAGTAACACAGCCTCACGGTGTGTGTCGGGTTAGTAACACAGCCTCACGGTGTGTGTCGGGTTAGTAACAGCCTCACGGTGTGTGTCGGGTTAGTAACAGCCTCACGGTGTGTGTTATCTGCTAAGGTGTGGCTTCTTGTGTTGGGCCTCTTCTTTGTTTGCCCTTTGTGTGTGCAATTGTATCAGAGTACTATTGTTCAGTGCGTGTGTGTGCACTTACCAGCATGCGTCTCTGTGTGAGTGTGTGATTAACTCTGCCAGTTTGTGTAACTTCAGAACAGCTCTTAGGGAGGCACCCTGCTGTGACATGGTGGGGCAGACTGAGTCAGTGACTCGCTCTCCCTCCCTCCTTCCCTCTGTGAGGTGAGTGTGTAGTGAAAGCAGCAGTTATCTTATCAGTCCATCTCTGGCTCAGGTGGGCTCAGCCTTAACCATGGCGTAATGGGTGCAGAGCTGTGTGGGGCTCTAATGACGAGGTGGTGTTGGAGCTGTGTGGGGCTCTAATGACAGGGTGGTGTTGGAGCTGTGCGGGGCTCTAATGACAGGGTGGTCGTGTTGGAGCGGTACAGGGCTCTAATGACGGGATGGTGTTGGAGCTGTGTGGGGCTCTAATGACAGGGTGGTGTTGGAGCTGTGTGGGGCTCTAATGACAGGGTGGTGTTGGAGCTGTGTGGGGCTCTAATGACAGGGTGGTGGTGTTGGAGCTGTGCAGGGCTCTAATGACGGGGTGGTGGTGTTGGAGCTGTGCGGGGCTCTAATGATAGGGTGGTGGTGTTGGAGCGGTACAGGGCTCTAATGATAGGGGGTGGTGTTGGAGCTGTGTGGGGCTCTAATGACAGGGTGGTGGTGTTGGAGCGGTGCAGGGCTCTAATGATAGGGTGGTGGTGTTGGAGCGGTACAGGGCTCTAATGACAGGGTGGTGGTGTTGGTGCGGTACAGGGCTCTAATGACGGTGGTGGTGTTAAAGCTGTGTGGGGCTCTAATGACAGGGTGGTGTTGGAGCTGTGTGGGGCTCTAATGACAGGGGGTGGTGTTGGAGCTGTGCAGGGCTCTAATGACGGGGTGGTGGTGTTGGAGCTGTGCAGGGCTCTAATGACGGTGGTGGTGTTGGAGCTGTGCGGGGCTCTAATGACGGTGGTGGTGTTGGAGCGGTACAGGGCTCTA
Source organism: Oncorhynchus keta (assembly GCF_023373465.1). Taxonomy (NCBI): domain Eukaryota; kingdom Metazoa; phylum Chordata; class Actinopteri; order Salmoniformes; family Salmonidae; genus Oncorhynchus; species Oncorhynchus keta. The sequence continues at coordinate 75,525,394 of NC_068448.1, forward strand.
ATGATAGGGTGGTGGTGTTGGTGCGGGGCTCTAATGATGGTGGTGGTGTTGGTGCGGGGCTCTAATGACAGGGTGGTGGTGTTGGAGCGGGGCTCTAATGACAGGGTGGTGGTGTTGGAGCTGTGCGGGGCTCTAATGATAGGGTGGTGGTGTTGGAGCGGTACAGGGCTCTAATGATGGGGTGGTGTTGGAGCGGTACAGGGCTCTAATGAGGTGGTGGTGTTGGAGCGGTGCAGGGCTCTAATGACGGGGTGGTGTTGGAGCGGTACAGGGCTCTAATGATGGGGTGGTGTTGGAGCGGTGCAGGGCTCTAATGACGGGGTGGTGGTGTTGGAGCGGTACAGGGCTCTAATGATGGGGTGGTGGTGTTGGAGCGGTGCAAGGGCTCTAATGATGGGGTGGTGGTGTTGGAGCGGTGCAGGGCTCTAATGACGGGGTGGTGTTGGAGCGGTGCAGGGCTCTAATGATGGGGTGGTGTTGGAGCTGTACAGGGCTCTAATGACAGGGTGGTGGTGTTGGAGTGGTACAGGGCTCTAATGATAGGGTGGTGGTGTTGGGGCTGTGCAGGGCTCTAATGATGGGGTGGTGTTGGAGCGGTACAGGGCTCTAATGACAGGGTGGTGTTGGAGTGGTACAGGGCTCTAATGATGGGGTGGTGTTGGAGCGGTACAGGGCTCTAATGATGGGGTGGTGTTGGAGCGGTGCAGGGCTCTAATGATGGGGTGGTGGTGTTGGAGCGGTGCAGGGCTCTAATGACGGGGTGGTGGTGTTGGAGCGGTGCAGGGCTCTAATGATAGGGTGGTGGTGTTGGAGCGGTGCAGGGCTCTAATGATGGGGTGGTGGTGTTGGAGCGGTGCAGGGCTCTAATGATGGGGTGGTGGTGTTGGAGCGGTACAGGGCTCTAATGACGGGGTGGTGGTGTTGGAGCGGTGCAGGGCTCTAATGATGGGGTGGTGGTGTTGGAGCGGTGCAGGGCTCTAATGACGGGGTGGTGGTGTTGGAGCGGTGCAGGGCTCTAATGACGGGGTGGTGGTGTTGGAGCGGTGCAGGGCTCTAATGACGGTGGTGGTGTTGGAGCGGTGCAGGGCTCTAATGATAGGGTGGTGGTGTTGGAGCGGTGCAGGGCTCTAATGATGGGGTGGTGTTGGAGCGGTACAGGGCTCTAATGACGGTGGTGGTGTTGGAGGGGTGCAGGGCTCTAATGACAGGTAGGGCTGACAGAGCTGCTGGAAACTGCTGTCACCCCCAGACGCCAGCCCTGCTAGCCAGGAAACGTGATGTGAGAACTGGCAAGCGGACAGGACACAGTGTCATCTCGTTCCGACCAGAAATGAACAGCTTGCCATCAGGACCGGCATAGAAATCCACACATCTAGGATACCTGGATTTAATTCAGAATCATGTTCCTGGGATATTTTCACATCTGGGTGGTACCCAGACCGTCACATCTGCGTGGTACCCAGACCGTCACATCTGGCGGTACCAAGACCGTCACATCTGGCGGTACCCAGACCGTCACATCTGGCGGTACCCAGACCGTCACATCTGGCGGTACCCAGACCGTCACATCTGGCGGTACCCAGACCGTCACATCTGGCGGTACCCAGACCGTCACATCTGGCGGTACCCAGACCGTCACATCTGGTGGTACCCAGACCGTCACATCTGGCGATACCAAGACCGTCACATCTGGCGGTACCCAGACCGTCACATCTGGCGGTACCCAGACCGTCACATCTGGCGGTACCCAGACCGTCACATCTGGCGATACCAAGACCGTCACATCTGGCGGTACCAAGACCGTCACATCTAGCAGACTGGCTAACCCCTATCTAAGTTTCCTTGTTTCAGGCTTCTAAAATGGGATTTCATTGTGACAATAGGATCATAAAGGATGACCCAGCTCAATGTTTTGCTCTTTAACCGAGGCAAGTAGCTCAATACACGGTCTGCCTGGATTTTGTACACATTAAGGTGGAGAGTGAGTGTGTTTAAGGTTTAAATGTATTTTATATTGTCTCAAAAGCCATCGCACAGCCAGTTCATTTGATAACTTTTTAAACTGACGTTTGGTCCAGGTTATTTTCATGTCTTCCTCTGAATTGAGTCTTTGCAAGTGTTAAGCAACTGTTACTATGTACTGTACATTGCAGTGAGAGACCAGGTCCTTTTGAAGTGTTTTTCTAAAATGCCTTCCTCCTCTTCTTCCTCCCAGGTCTGCCCCTACTGGTACAGAGGACCATAGCCCGGACCATCATCCTTCAGGAGAGCATCGGGAAGGGCCGCTTCGGCGAGGTGTGGCGGGGCAAGTGGCGAGGCGAGGAGGTGGCGGTCAAGATTTTCTCCTCCCGTGAGGAACGTTCGTGGTTCCGTGAGGCCGAGATCTACCAGACGGTCATGCTGCGTCACGAAAACATCCTGGGCTTTATCGCCGCCGACAACAAAGGTACAAACAATCACAGCTCATCTCTAAAGCGTCAAATTACTTTTGTAAGGGTGCGTTTACTGACTAGGGCCTCTTTTCCTTAAGGTCTGTAGTACCCTTCTATCAGTGATCTAGGTAGTGGTTCTGGTCTGTAGCTCTGAGCTCTCTCTGGCTATCTAGTTAACATCACACTGCTCTGAGCTCTCTCTGGCTATCTGTAGTTAACATCACATTGCTCTGAGCTCTCTCTGGCCATCTGTAGTTAACATCACATTGCTCTGAGCTCTCTCTGGCCATCTGTAGTTAACATCACATTGCTCTGAGCTCTCTCTGGCTATCTAGTTAACATCACATTGCTCTGAGCTCTCTCTGGCCATCTGTAGTTAACATCACATTGCTCTGAGCTCTCTCTGGCTATCTGTAGTTAACATCACATTGCTCTGAGCTCTCTCTGGCTATCTAGTTAACATCACATTGCTCTGAGCTCTCTGGCTATCTAGTTAACATCACATTGCTCTGAGCTCTCTCTGGCTATCTAGTTAACATCACATTGCTCTGAGCTCTCTCTGGCCATCTGTAGTTAACATCACATTGCTCTGAGCTCTCTCTGGCTATCTAGTTAACATCACATTGCTCTGAGCTCTCTCTGGCTATCTGTAGTTAACATCACACTGCTCTGAGCTCTCTCTGGCTATCTGTAGTTAACATCACATTGCTCTGAGCTCTATCTGGCTATCTGTAGTTAACATCACATTGCTCTGAGCTCTCTCTGGCTATCTGTAGTTAACATCACATTGCTCTGAGCTCTCTCTGGCTATCTGTAGTTAACATCACATTGCTCTGAGCTCTCTCTGGCTATCTGTAGTTAACATCACATTGCTCTGAGCTCTCTGGCTATCTGTAGTTAACATCACATTGCTCTGAGCTCTCTCTGGCTATCTGTAGTTAACATCACATTGCTCTGAGCTCTCTGGCTATCTGTAGTTAACATCACATTGCTCTGAGCTCTCTCTGGCTATCTGTAGTTAACATCACATTGCTCTGAGCTCTCTCTGGCTATCTGTAGTTAACATCACATTGCTCTGAGCTCTCTCTGGCTATCTGTAGGTAACATCACATTGCTCTGAGCTCTCTCTGGCTATCTCTAGTTAACATCACATTGCTCTGAGCTCTCTGGCTATCTGTAGTTAACATCACATTGCTCTGAGCTCTCTGGCTATCTGTAGTTAACATCACATTGCTCTGAGCTCTCTGGCTATCTGTAGTTAACATCACATTGCTCTGAGCTCTCTCTGGCTATCTGTAGTTTACATCACATTGCTCTGAGCTCTATCTGGCTATCTGTAGTTAACATCACATTGCTCTGAGCTCTCTGGCTATCTGTAGTTAACATCACATTGCTCTGAGCTCTCTGGCTATCTGTAGTTAACATCACATTGCTCTGAGCTCTCTCTGGCTATCTGTAGTTAACATCACATTGCTCTGAGCTCTCTGGCTATCTGTAGTTAACATCACATTGCTCTGAGCTCTCTCTGGCTATCTGTAGTTAACATCACATTGCTCTGAGCTCTCTCTGGCTATCTGTAGTTAACATCACATTGCTCTGAGCTCTCTCTGGCTATCTGTAGTTAACATCACACTGCTCTGAGCTCTCTCTGGCTATCTGTAGTTAACATCACATTGCTCTGAGCTCTCTCTGGCTATCTGTAGTTAACATCACATTGCTCTGAGCTCTCTCTGGCTATCTGTAGTTAACATCACATTGCTCTGAGCTCTATCTGGCTATCTGTAGTTAACATCACATTGCTCTGAGCTCTCTGGCTATCTGTAGTTAACATCACATTGCTCTGAGCTCTCTGGCTATCTGTAGGTAACATCACATTGCTCTGAGCTCTCTGGCTATCTAGTTAACATCACATTGCTCTGAGCTCTCTCTGGCTATCTGTAGGTAACATCACATTGCTCTGAGCTCTCTCTGGCTATCTCTAGTTAACATCACATTGCTCTGAGCTCTATCTGGCCATCTGTAGTTAACATCACATTGCTATGAGCTCTCTCTGGCTATCTAGTTAACATCACATTGCTCTGAGCTCTCTCTGGCTATCTGTAGGTAACATCACACTGCTCTGAGGACAACCGACTCACTGTGTTCATTAACCTCTCCTCACCTTCTGTTTTTCTCTCCATCATTCCAATTACTCAACTTTTTTTTGTTTTGTCTTTGTACATGTCTCACCCTTTGCTCTTTTGTCAGATAACGGGACATGGACCCAGCTGTGGCTGGTGTCAGACTACCACGAGCACGGCTCTCTGTTTGACTATCTGAACCGCTACACAGTCACCGTGGAGGGCATGATCAAACTGTCACTGTCCACCGCCAGCGGTCTGGCCCACCTCCACATGGAGATCGTTGGCACGCAAGGTGAGTGACAGCCACGTTGACCAATCAGAGGGCACACAGCAACTCCCACCAATCAGCGACTGAGGACTTTTTTTTGGTTGAGAGATGAAGTATTCCTTTTGGTTTCATGTATAATATTTATGTTATAAAATCCTATGTTATAAACTGTGTTATAAACTGATACTATTTCTGGTTGTCTTAACTCACCACCACTGTGGCCCCTGGTGTAGCTTATTATCGTCGACTTCAGGAGCTTAACGTCAGAATCTGTGATGACCAGCAGCAGGAGAAGGGTCGGGTCGGGAAGAGTTTTCTTCTGGTTGGGCTAAATTGATCTCTGGCTCCCTCTATAGTAATTTGTGTGTCTGAATTTTTAATCGCAGTGCTTAAAGCATCAGACAAGCTCAGTCGCCTACGTAGATTTGATTTTTATTAACACATAAGGTGTGTCTATATATGGAAAAATACACGTTTTAAAATGTTCACAAATCGATTGGTCGAAAGAAGAGATGACTCTGTCGACCAAGATTTTTGTTGTTGTTGTCTCAGGGACAGCCCTAGTCACATGATGTATACAGGCAAAACGAGACACAACTTTACATAAATAGTAAGTTGACAGTATGACTCATTCAACTAGGCCACGTGTCTTGTCCTCCACAGAACAGGAGGGAAGCTTCTACAGGAGTCGAGACTGTCATGGAATCTACTTTCCTCATTGTACAGTTCTGTACATTGGGTTTTGCCCTCTTGCTCAGGATACACACTATAGGCCATGTCCACTAGGCAGTGGTGCAGTATTTGGGGAATAAACAAAACTGTTTATTTAGCTGTTTATGGAGCCTCCGAGCAGAACATTTTCTCAGTAAAGCAGAGCGTTCCGGAGAGACTGTATGTGAACTGTATGTGAAATCCCAATCCCCCCCCTGCAGAATCTGTAAATAGATGTTAAATCATCCCTGTCAGGCCTTTGTAGTTTCTCTTCTAACTGTACACTATTACCCCCAATATACCTAGTTATTAGCCCCAATATACCTAGTTATTACCCCCTATCTGCCCAGTTATTACCCCCTATCTGCCCAGTTATTACCCCCTATCTGCCCAGTTATTACCCCCTATCTACCTAGTTATTAGCCCCAATATACCTAGTTATTACCCCCTATATACCTAGTTATTACCCCCTATCTGCCCAGTTATTACCCCCTATCTGCCCAGTTATTACCCCCTATCTACCTAGTTATTACCCCCTACTTGCCTAGTTATTAACCCCTATATACCTAGTTATTACCCCCTACCTGCCGAGTTATTACCCCCTATTGTTACTGTAATTTAATTATACCAATGTGTTTTCATTAATTAAATTATCTTAATCTATTTTATGAGAATTTGTAAGATTTTTGTTTGCATAAAATAGACGGAGACCAGTCTTATCAATAATAGGTAACATAATTTATTCTCGGAGCGCGCTGCCACGTTACCACGAGCAACAGTTTATATACAATAACATGACGTCTCGACCGGGACAAAGGGAACTTCATTCCGAGTTCATTCTAACCCCCCCTAGCACATACACAGGACACACAACACAACTGAATTAACTTTTGACTCCTCACCAACTGACCTAAAGGTTTGGGGAATGATAAGTTAACGTTCTCATCCATCAGCCTTAAAACGCATCTCGGGTGCACGTGCAGCGGATCAATAAAATATTCTAATAATTGTAATCGCACTTCCTCAATTCAAATATTATGGCGACACTACACCAAAGATGGGTTGGTAAGGTTTAGAAACTTGGGAACCAATCCCATCCGGATTAACGGACATTCTACAGTAATATTTACACATCCAACGTTCTCTAGTGATACTAGTCCAGAGCGAATAGGGTTTATGATGTGTAGAACCATACACGGGTTTATAAAATATTATGAACTCTTTCCATAACATAGACTGACCAGGTGAATCCAGGTGAAAGCTATGATCCCTTATTGATGTCACCTGTTAAATCCACTTCAATCAGTTTAGAGGAGAGGGAGGAGACAGGATGAAGAAGGATTTTTAAGCTTTCAGACGATTTAAACATGGATTGTGTTTGTGCCATTGAGGGAGGAATGGACAAGATGAAAGATTTAAGTGCCTTTGAACGGGATATGGTAGTAGGTGCCAGGCACACCGTTTTGTGTCAAGAACTGTAACGCTGCTGGGTTTTTCCACTCTGAACCGTTTCCTGTTTCCTGTGTCTGCCCAATAGAAAGGATCAAAGCGGTGGAATATAAATAAGAACATTTACCAGTTTCATTTGAAGACCAGGATGTTGACAGCTGTTGACATACATATTGCAAAATAGTTGGGAATAGATTTTTGATGTGCCGATTCCCATGGTACAGGGAGTATGAGTTGATGTATAAAACGATGCAAGATTCCAGGCAGGGTGTTGACCCTGGTTGCGTCTGTGGGTCGGGCTCTGGATGGGAATCTGTTAGAGGACTGAATGGGACGTAGATGTTGAGAGACTTCACTGCACGTAGATTGTATGTTTTATATATTCAATAAAATGGTCCACTGCAGAAAGGGGGAGAGATTCAACTCAATATTAGGAAGGCGTTCCTAATGTTTAGCATATGACATCTACAGGACCATATTATGGACTAGATTTTCTTTTCACATGAAGAAGGACGCAGGGTAATTTAAAGCTAAAAATGGTCTTTCAGCTGTCCAGTTCTTCCACATCAGTGTATACGGAAGGAGTAAGAAGAGACTGCTGAGATGCTTCTCCCTGCCCCCCTCCTCCCTCTCCAACATGTCAAATACAATCATGTTCTTTTGAATCGGTGAGCTCTCGTCTAATGCTTTTCCTCTTCTCTCCTCTTTTCTTCTCTTTCTCTCTCTCTCTCTCTCTCTCTCTCTCTCTCTCTTCCTCAACGCCATATGTCATACATTTCAGGGAAGCCGGCCATCGCCCACAGGGATCTGAAATCTAAGAACATCCTGGTGAAGAAGAACGGGACTTGCTGCATTGCCGACCTGGGCTTGGCCGTGCGCCACGACTCTGCCACCGACACCATCGACATCGCCCCCAACCACAGAGTAGGGACCAAAAGGTAACTGGATCCCCCATTCGGGCTCTGTTATGACTCTTATTTGGGATGGCAATTTGATAAAGAGTGAGCCGCCATGCCGGCTCTTTGATGTGGTTAGTGGCAACTTCAAACTACTCCACCTCAACCATTGAGCAGGAATCAGAAGGTAACAGGTGGGGATCACACCTGTCATTTTCTGTAATGATGTGATGGGAAATGCCTTTCTGGCTCCCGCAGCTCATTGTAATGGCTGGAGGTGCCTTGAAACAGGTTGTCCATTCTGGCTCTCGAGTGCTGCCGAGCCCTCAACCACAGAGTGGGGAAACTCAAAGATAACTGGAGCCCCACGGGGCTGTCATTCCGCCTCGTTTGAGCCGTCATTTGTAGTGACGGAGCCGCCATCTTGGCTCTCACAGCCGCCACTCGCCATCATAGGCAAAAGGTGAAGGTGCAGTGAAACCCGTCATCTTCTCCGGCTCTAGCAGGTAGGTGAGGAGGGGAGGAGGAAGGAAACACGGCGCTCATACCAACGTCTCTCCCACCCTGCAGCAGAATCGATGACATTTCCCCCTTTTCCACAAGACAAGCCTGTGTGGTTGGAAAACACAGAGGTGATGATGGCCACACACACACACACAGCCGTTCCTACCAGCTCAGGCCAGGCAGTTACTAGCGACGTGCGTCGAATCTTACTATAATTCAACTCCAATAGAAAGAGGAGAAAATTGTCTTGACAACCGTATCGCCGATTTTGCGTTCTTCTTGAATAACACTGACTTGATTCAGTCTTCTGCGGCGTGTATCAAGCATCCCACCAATTCACGATGTAGATTCTATTCCGGCTGCTGTTGTTGACTGGACGGCTGCCACACGGAGCAGCTGTGTTACAACACTCTGCTGACTATGGAGCACAATGTGGTGTGTAACACAGCTCTGCCGGTATAGAACTGAGGCCCAAGCTCATTAATATCGCATGGTATTATTCATAGTTCACATCCGTTGTTGTTGCACTTTGTTGGTATCGTGGTCGGCTCCAGGACACGACACCGTGTAAAATAACACGCTCAAATGGTAAAGCAGATTGAATCCTGCCTCCCTTGTCTAAGTGCCGTCGACAAGCATCTGGGAACCTGCTAGCCATTAGCCTAGAGGTGGAACCCTGTGTGACTTGTTTTCTCAGCCTTTATGTCCCCTCTGCCCTTCCTTACCTCTCTTGCACTCCTCCTCCCCTTCTCACTTGCTCCCCTTCCCATCCCTCTCTCTTGCCCTCCTCCCCCTCTCTCTTTTCGCTCCCTCCCTCCCTATTCTCTTCTCCCCATCTCATCCTCCCCTCCTCTCTATTCTCTTCTCCCCCTCTCATCCTCCCCTCCTCTCTCTCCTCCCTCTTGCTCTCCTCCAATCCCAGGCTCTTGCTCTTCTCCCCCACTCTCTCTTGCTTGCTCTCCCCCTTTCTCTTGCTCCCCCTCTCTCTTGCTCTCCTCCCCTCCCTCCCTCTCTTGCTCTCCTCCCCTCCCTCCCTCTCTTGCTCTCCTCCCCTCCCTCCCCCTCTTGCTCTCCTCCATTCCCTCTTGCTCTCCTCCACTCTCTCTTGCTCTCCCTCTTGCTCTCCCTCTTGCTCTCCCCTCCCTCCCTCCATCCCTCTCTTGCTCTCCCTCCCTCCCTCTCTCTTGCGATCTCCCTCCCTTTCTCTCGCTTGCAATCCCCCTCCCCTACTTCTCTTGCTTTCCCCTCCCTCCCTCCCTCGCTCTCTCTCTCCCTCCCTCGCTCTCCCCCTCCCTTTCTCTCTCTTGCGATCTCCCTCCCTTTCTCTCTCTTGCGCTCTCCCTACTTCTCTTTCTCCCCTCCCTCCCTCCCTCCCTCCCTCCCCCTCCATTCTCTCTCTTTGATCTCCCTCCTTTCCCTCTTGTGATCTCCCTCCCTTTCTCTCTCTTCGATCCCCTCCCTTTCTCTCTCTTGCGATCTCCCTCCCTTTCTCTCTCTTGCGATCTCCCTCCCCTACTTCTCTTGCTCTCCCCTCCCTCCCTCGCTCTCCCCCTCCCTTTCTCTCTCTTGTGATCTCCCTCCCTTTCTCTCTCTTGTGATCTCCTCCCTTTCTCTCTCTTGCGATCTCCCTCCCTTTCTTCTCTTGCTCTCCCCTCCCCCTACCCTTGCTTTCCCCTCCCTTACTTCTCTTGTTTCCCTCCTTACTTCTCCTTTCCTCCTCCCTCCCTGCGATCTCCCTCCCTTTCTCTCGCTTGCGCTCCCCCTCCCCTACTTCTCTTGCTCTCCCTCTCCTCTCTCTCTCAATTAAATTCAAAGGGCTTAATTGGCATGGGAAACATATGTTTACATTGCCAAAGCAAATGGAATAGACAGTAAACAAAAGTGAAATAAACAGGGTAAACATCATTAAACATTACACTCATTATACAAACGTTTTAAAAGAATATCGACATTTCAAATGTTATATTATTGGTAATGTACAGTGTTGTAACAGGTAGTTGAAGTATGAAAGGGAAAATAAACAGATAAATATGGGTTGTATTGACATTGTTTGTTCTCCACTGTATGTCCTTTCTCATGGCAATGGGCCACACATCTTGCTGCTGTGACGGCCCACTGCGATATTTACCCTAACAGATATGGGAGTTTTTCAATCTTTTGATTTCTGTGTTGATCTATGGGACATTTGTGTCTCTAATGTGGTTACACATTTGGCAGGAGGTTAGGAAGTGTAGTTTAGTTTCCACCTCCATTTCGTAGGCCATGGGCACATAGGTTGACATGGCTCCCTCGAGAGATGACAGGCTATGGCGGCCTCTCTCAATAGCAAGGCTATGCTCACTGAGTGTACATTTTGGTCTCAATAGCAAGGCTATGCTCACTGAGTGTACATTTTGGTCTCTCCCCCTTCTCCCTGGGCCAGGCAGGTGGTTGTGTGTTTTGGTCCAGACTGACTGACTGTATGTCTGTCTACCTGGCTGGCCCACTGGAATCTGTGGGGCTTAATTAAGTGGAAGTCTCAGGGACTTTATCCCCCTCTGGAACTGTGGAGGGAGATTAGGCCCAGCGCAGCTAAAACCTTTCCTTCCTGTGGCTCCAACTTTCCAGAGGAGAGAGGAGCCCCCTTCCCAAAACATTATCCCCCACTCATCTCCCGCTAGGAATCTGGGATTTCCTCCCTTACGGAACAAAATGGCCACTAACAGGATTAGAGATGTTGCCCCTGAAGACTGGTTTAAGGTCAGTCTAATGATGCAGGTTGGGATCTGGAGGGGAAACTGATCCTAAATATGTGCCTAAAGGCCGGGAAACGTCCAAACTGCGATGGATTAGCTGGCTTCATCTCCAAATGTTAAGGGGGATAGTGTTTCATATCGCTCTGAGATACTGTGTTGGGAAATCGCGCCAGGCTGAGGATGCAATCAGTTTTATTGTAGTTTAAAAACCGAGGAACGGTTGCATTTTTTAATGCTTTGGAGTGTTGGGCAAATATTGATCAACTTCATTAACTATTTTGAGCGTTCTGAATTATAGGACACATCACTGCACTCTATACTCCTCTGTAAACTGGTTATCTCTGTATACATGTCGCAAGACTCACTGGTTGATGCTTAGTTATAAAAACCCTCTTAGGCCTCACTCCCCCTTATCTGAGATATCTACTGCAGCCCTCATCTTCCACATACAACACCTGTTCTGCCAGTCACATTCTGTTAAAGGTCCTCAAAGCACACACATCCCCGGGTCGCTCCTCTTTTCAGTTCTCTGCAGCTGGCGACTGGAACGAGCTGCAACAAAACACTCAAACTGGACAGTTTTATCTCCATCTCTTCTTTCAAAGACTCTTACTGACAGTTGTGGCTGCTTTGCTTGTTGTCTCTACCTCCTTGCCCTTTGTGCTGTTGTCTGTGACCAATAATGTTTGTACCATGTTTTCTGATGCTGCCTCAGTGTTGTGCTGCTGCCTCAGTGATGTGCTGCTGCCTCAATGCTGTGCTGCTGCCTCTATGCTGTGCTGCTGCCTCTATGCTGTGCTGCTGCCTCTATGCTGTGCTGCCGCCTCAATGCTGTGCTGCCGCCTCAATGCTGTGCTGCTGCCCTATGCTGTGCTGCCGCCTCAATGCTGTGCTGCCGCCTCAATGCTGTGCTGCCGCCTCAATGCTGTGCTGCCGCCTCAATGCTGTGCTGCCGCCTCAATGCTGTGCTGCCGCCTCAATGCTGTGCTGCCGCCTCAATGCTGTGCTGCTGCCTCAATGCTGTGCTGCTGCCTCAGTGTTGTGCTGCTGCCTCAATGCTGTGCTGCTGCCTCTATGCTGTGCTGCTGCCTCAATGCTGTGCTGCTGCCTCAGTGCTGTGCTGCTGCCTCAATGCTGTGCTGCTGCCTCAATGCTGTGCTGCTGCCTCAGTGTTGTGCTGCTGCCTCAGTGTTGTGCTGCTGCCTCAATGCTGTGCTGCTGCCTCAATGCTGTGCTGCTGCCTCAGTGCTGTGCTGCTGCCTCAGTGCTGTGCTGCTGCCTCAGTGCTGTGCTGCTGCCTCAATGCTGTGCTGCTGCCTCAATGCTGTGCTGCTGCCTCTATGCTGTGCTGCCGCCGCTATGCTGTGCTGCCGCCTCTATGCTGTGCTGCTGCCTCAATGCTGTGCTGCTGCCGCTATGCTGTGCTGCCGTCTATGCTGTGCTGCTGCCTCAATGCTGTGCTGCTGCCTCAATGCTGTGCTGCTGCCGCTATGCTGTGCTGCCGCCTCAATGCTGTGCTGCCGCCTCAATGCTGTGCTGCTGCCTCAATGCTGTGCTGCTGCCTCAATGCTGTGCTGCTGCCTCAGTGCTGTGCTGCTGCCTCAATGCTGTGCTGCCACCTCTATGCTGTGTGCTGCCTCAATGCTGTGCTGCTGCCTCAATGCTGTGCTGCTGCCTCAATGCTGTGCTGCTGCCGCTATGCTGTGCTGCCACCTCTATGCTGTGCTGCTGCCTCAATGCTGTGCTGCTGCCTCAATGCTGTGCTGCTGCCTCAATGCTGCTGCTGCCGCTATGCTGTGCTGCCACCTCTATGCTGTGCTGCTGCCTCTATGCTGTGCTGCTGCCGCTATGCTGTGCTGCTGCCTCTATGCTGTGCTGCCGCCTTATGCTGTGCTGCTGCCTCTATGCTGTGCTGCTGCCTCTATGCTGTGCTGCTGCCTCTATGCTGTGCTGAATTTATGCTGTGCTGATTTTCAATGCTGTGCTGCCGTCCTCACATGCTGTGCTGCCGTTATGCTGTGCTGCCGTGCTATGCTGCCACCTCAATGCTATGCTGCCACCTCAATGCTGTGCTGCCGCCTCAATGCTGTGCTGCCGCCTCAATGCTGTGCTGCCGTGCTGTGCTGCCACCTCAATGCTGTGCTGCCATGTGTTGCTGCCTTGCTATGTTGTCGTCTTAGGTCTCTCTTTATGTAGTGTTGTCTCTCTCATCGGGATGTGTGCGTGTTCTCCTATATTTGTATGAATTTATTTTGATTTTAAATCCCAGCCCCCGTCCTCACAGGAGGCCTTTTGGTAGGACCGTCATTTTAAATAATAATTTTTCTTAATTTAACTAGGGCAAGTCAGTTAAGGGTAAATAAAACATGAATTCAAAAGGAATCAGCGAGTGTATCACCGCCAGATCTAATAAGGAAGGCGTTTCGTGATGTTTATCGTCGATATGCAACACCTGCTCACGGAATTCAGACATTTTTTTTCCCCTCAATGTGGAAGGTTGTGGATTGGGCTTGTGAAATGAACGCTTGTGAAATGAACGCTTGTGAAATGAACGCTTGTGAAATGAACGCTTGTGAAATGAACGCTTGTGAAATGAACGCTTGTGAAATGAACGCTTGTGAAATGAACACTTGTGAAATGAACGCTTGTGAAATGAACACTTGTGAAATGTTTGTTGATGTTTTTTTTACCCTTGTGGGGAAACAAGGGCTTCATTTTTCAAAGGTGCATGTGCCAGTTTTCCTGCAAACGTCGGTATTTATAAATGTTGAACTTGACGGGAAAGTGTGTGAATGTCCACGCCAATCTCAAACCGCACGTGCGCACAACCTCTGGGAGGTGGATCAATTGTAACTGCAAGCAAATAGGCTTATTGATCGTTCTGGTGAAATAGGTGTTTGATGCATGGGAATTATAACAATGGTATTGGATCAATCCCAATATAAAAATCATATCAATAAGTCCCAATAAATCCTAGAATCTCCACATCCGGCAGAATTTAGTATCAAATGCGTTGTTGATAAATGAGGCCCCAGAAGTCCTCACGAGGATAGTAAAACAAAGGGATTTTTACCGGTCCCCAGACTCCCCACGAGGATAAAGGCTATTTTAGGTTTACGTTTAGCTGTACGGTTAGGGGTTAGGGGTTACAATTAGGGGTTAGGGGTACGGTTAGGGGTTACAATTAGGGGTTAGGGGTTAGGTTAAGGGTTCAGGGCAAATATGATATTGAATTGGAATCAATTGTTTGGTCCCCACAAGGATAGTGAAATGTGTGTGTGTGTGTGTGTGTGTGTGTGTGTGTGTGTGTGTGTGTGTGTGTGTGTGTGTGTGTGTGTGTGTGTGTGTGTGTGTGTGTGTGTGTGTGTGTGTGTGTGTGTGTGTGTGTGTGTGTGTGTGTGTGTGTGTGTGTGTGTGTGTGTCTGTCTACTATCGTATCTAACCAACATTACGGTCTCTCTCCCTCCAGGTATATGGCACCAGAGGTGCTAGACGACTCGATAAACATGAAGCATTTTGAGTCGTTTAAGAGGGCAGATATCTACGCCATGGGCTTGGTGTTCTGGGAGATAGCCAGTCGATGCTCTCTGGCAGGTATGTGTGTTGGTCCCCCCCCCCCTATAGCCACTCAGTTATCTAGTAGATGTTCTGACAGGTATGTGTGTTGGTCCCCCCACCCCCACCCCCTATAGCCACTCAGTAATCCAGTAGATGTTCTGACAGGTAAGTGTGTTGTCCCCCCCCCCCCTATAGCCACTCAGTTATCCAGATGATGTTCTGACAGGTATGTGTGTTGGTCCCCCCCCCCCCCCACCCCCCTTATAGCCACTCAGTTATCCAGTAGATGTTCTGACAGGTATGTGTGTTGGTCCCCCCCCCCCTATAGCCACTCAGTAATCCAGTAGATGTTCTGACAGGTATGTGTGTTGGTTCCCCCCTATAGTCACTCAGTTATCCAGTAGGTGTTCTGACAGGTATGTGTGTTGGTCCCCCCCCCCCCCCTATAGCCACTCAGTAATCCAGTAGATGTTCTGACAGGTAAGTGTGTTGGTCCCCCCCCCCCACCCCCCTTATAGCCACTCAGTTATCCAGTAGATGTTCTGACAGGTAGTGTGTTGGTCCCCCCACCCCCCACCCCCTATAGCCACTCAGTAATCCAGTAGATGTTCTGACGGGTATGTGTGTTGGTCCCCCCCCCCCCCCTATAGCCACTCAGTTATCCAGTAGGTGTTCTGACAGGTATGTGTGTTGGTCCCCCCCCCCCTATAGCCACTCAGTTATCCAGTAGGTGTTCTGACAGGTATGTGTGTTGGTCCCCCCTATAGCCACTCAGTAATCCAGTAGATGTTCTGACAGGTATGTGTTGGTCCCCCCTATAGCCACTCAGTAATCCAGTAGGTGTTCTGACAGGTATGTGTGTTGGTCCCCCCACCCCCCTATAGCCACTCAGTAATCCAGTAGGTGTTCTGACAGGTACGTGTGTTGGTCCCCCACCCCCTATAGCCACTCAGTTATCCAGTAGGTGTTCTGACAGGTATGTGTGTTGGTCCCCCCACCCCCACCCCCTATAGTCACTCAGTTATCCAGTAGGTGTTCTGACAGGTAAGTGTGTTGGTCCCCCCACCCCCTATAGCCACTCAGTAATCCAGTAGGTGTTCTGACAGGTATGTGTGTTGGCCCCCCTATAGCCACTCAGTAATCCAGTAGGTGTTCTGACAGGTGTGTGTGTTGGTCCCCCCCACCCCCCCTATAGCCACTCAGTAATCCAGTAGGTGTTCTGACAGGTAAGTGTGTTGGTCCCCCCCCCCCACCCCCTATAGTCACTCAGTTATAAATGTCCCTTGATTTAAATAAAGGTTTAAAATAAATATTATAACGTCGGTAGTGGTATCAGGGTTGTTTGCCCCTCTAACAACAGTTATTGAATAATATAATAATGGCACTTAGCAGGTTTATTTGTTCATTAGCTGTTTCTCTGGCTGTATTGAACAAAATTAGAAATGCTACATGCAACAATTTCAATGGTTTTACTGAGTTACAGTTCATATAAAGGAAATCAGTCAATTGAAGTAAATCCATTAGGCCCTAATCTATGGAGTTCACATGACTGGGCAGGGGCGCTGCCATGGGTGGACCTAGGAGGGAACTTGGGAATCAGGCCCACCCAACCACTGGGGAGCCGGGCCCAGTCAATTTGCAATTTTCCCCACAAAAGGGGTTTATTACAGACAGAAGTACTCCTCAGAACCCCCCCCCCATGCAATCCCACAGGTGAAGAGTCCGGATGTGAAAGTGCTGGGCTAGCATGGTTACACGTGGTCTGCGGCTGTGAGGCCGGTTGGACGTACTGCCAGATTTTCTAAAATGATGTAGGATGTGGCACGTGGTGGAGAAATAAACATTAAATTATCTGGCAACAGCTCTGGTGGACATTCCTGCACGCTCCCTCAACTTGAAACATCTGTGGCATTGTGTTGTTCGTGGCCTTTTATTGTCCCCCAGCACAAGGCGCACCTATGTAATGATCATGCCGTTTATTTATCTTGATATATCATACCTGTCAGGTTATCTTGTCAAAGAAGCAATGCTCACTAACAGGGATGTAAACAAATGTGTGCAGACATTTTGAGAGAAATAATATTTTTGTTGGTATGGAACATTTCTGGGTTCTTTTTATTTCAGCTCATGAAACATGGGACCAACACTTTACATATTACGTTTACAATTTGTTCCAGTCTAATATATAAAAATCACATACAATTCATTGAAGTATATGAGCTACTTTTGATGCATGAGGGAAAACACAATTTTCCCTTGAGGGACAATAAAGTTTTGTATTGCACTCTGTCAAGCCACTGTGATGTATTTTAACACTTCTGACGTGTTTTGCGTCAGGCATCGTTGAAGACTACCAGCTGCCATACCATGACCTGGTGCAGTCAGACCCTTCTGTGGAGGAGATGAGGCGGGTGGTGTGTGATCAGAAGCTACGACCCAACATTCCAAACAGGTGGCAGAGCTGTGAGGTAGGTGACACGTGCACACACACACACACACACACACACACACATATATCTTTGGTTTTTAAACCTTTCACATTCCTAGTTATGAAGTGGGAATCACCTCGCGGGAGGGAACGTGTCGCGTCTTCTCTTTAAATGCGGCCATAATACGTTGCCAATTTCCTCAACTGAAAATCCACACGAGAGGATTTCTCTCCAGATAGTCTTTCCGAACTACTGTCTGCCTCACGGTGCGTTTAAACCCAAGAAAGATCAAAGCCCACAAACCTGAGACTCTCCAATGTGTCCATCTAGCTCAGTGAAGACTCACGTGTCACATAAGAGGCGCACAATTGGCCCAGCGTCGTCCAGGTTAGGGGAGGGTTTGTCCGGGGCAGGCTGTCATTGTAAAAATAAGAATTTGTTCTTAATTGACTTGCCTAGTTAAATAAAGGTTACTTCCCACCCTAGGGGAAAGTAAGTGTGTTGCAACTCTCCCTCTCTCGCCGTCTCAAGTTTTCCCCCTTCACATTCTCATTTCACTTGACACTCTCTCTCTCTCTTTCTGTCTCTCTCTGTCTCCTTCTGTCTCCTTCTTTCTCTTTACGTTCTCTTTCTCTCTCTCTGTCTCCTTCTCTCTCTTTACGTTCTCTTTCTCTCTCTCTGTCTCCTTCTCTCTCTTTACGTTCTCTTTCTCTCTCTCTGTCTCCTTCTCTCTCTTTACGTTCTCTCTCTCTCTGTCTCCTTCTCTCTCTTTACGTTCTCTCTCTCTCCTCTCTCTTTAAGTTCTCTCTCTGTGTCTCCTTCTCTCTCTTTACGTTCTCTCTCTCTTGTCTCCTCTCTTACTTTCTCTCTTTACTTTCTCTCTCTCTGTCTCCTCTCTCTTTACGTTCTCTCTCTGTGTCTCCTCTCTCTTTACGTTCTCTCTCTGTGTCTCCTCTCTCTTTACGTTCTCTCTCTGTGTCTCCTTCTCTCTCTTTACGTTCTCTTTCTCTCTCTCTTTGTCTCTCTGTCTCTCTCTCTTTACGTTCTCTTTCTCTCTCTGTCTCCTTCTCTCTTTACGTTCTCTTTCTCTCTCTCTGTCTCCTTCTCTCTTACGTTCTCTTTCTCTCTGTCTCTCTCTCTCTGTCTCCTCTCTTACTTTCTCTCTTTACTTTTCTCTCTCTCTGTCTCCTCTCTCTTTACGTTCTCTCTCTGTGTCTCCTCTCTCTTTACGTTCTCTCTCTGTGTCTCCTCTCTCTTTACGTTCTCTCTCTGTGTCTCCTTCTCTCTCTTTACGTTCTCTCTCTCTGTCTCCTTCTCTCTCTTTACGTTCTCTCTCTCTCTCTCCCGCCCCACCTCCGTTTATTGGTGTCCCTGTTTGTTGACTGTAAAAACTGATACATTAGATTAGAGTCAATCCACAGTAATAAAATCCTGTAATCCAATCTGGCAGCTATGACCTGGCCTAAATGGCTGCCAAGATGTTATGACTGAGCTGAATCTGCTATTAACACAACACCGTGACAAGACACTGAGAACACTGTTCCTGATACCAAAATGACAGTCTGATTGGCATAAATAGTGCTTCTACACCTGCATTGCTGGCTGTTTGTGGTTTTAGGCTGGGTTTCTGTACAGCACTTTGAGATATCAGTTGATGTACGAAGGGCTATATAAATTGATTTGATTTTGATTTATTAATTTTTTTGCCTAGCAGGTATCAGCTGATGTAAGAAGGGCTATATAAATTGATTTGATTTGAATATATTTTTATGGTTTGGCCAGAAAATGTTGCCACACACACACACACACACACACACACCAAAGTAGATTTTTTTGTAGACACCACAACACAAATATTAAGCATTGTAACAAATCAATGCCAATTGATCACACTCGTACTTACAATACAACTAACGCAGGATGTCAAGACATTCCACCTGGTTAAACTGTATCTGGGTACTTATATGTATATAGAAACAGTAGGTCTTATCTATCTATATACAGTGAATTCGGAAAGTATTCAGACCCCTTGACTTTTTCCACATTTTGTTACATTGCAGCCTTATTCTAAAATGGATATATCTACACACAATACCTTATAATGTTAAAGCAAAAACAGGTTTTTGGATTTCACATTTCCATAAGTATTCAGACCCTTTACTCAATACTTTGTCGCCGTTCCTTTTGGCAGCTATTACAGCCTGGAGTCTTCTTGGGTATGACGCTACAAGCTTGGCACACCTGTATTTGGGGAGTTTCTCCCATTCTTCTCTGCAGATCCTCTCAAGCTCTGTCAGGTTGGCTGGGGAGTGTCGCTGCACAGCTGTTTTCATGTCTCTCCAGAGATGTTCGATCGGGTTCAAGTCTGGGTTCTGGCTGGGCCACTCAAGAACATTCAGAGACTCGTCCCGAATCCACGCCTGCGTTGTCTTGGCTGTGTGCTTATGGTCGTTGTCCTGTTAGAAGGTTAACCTTTGCCTCAGTCTGAGGTCCTGAGCTCTCTGGACCATGTTTTCATCCCTCGATCCTGGCAAGTCTCCCAGTCCATGCCGCTGAAAAACATCCCCACAGCATGATGCTGCCACCACCATGCTTCACCGTAGGGATGGTGACAGGTTTCCTCCAGATGTGAAGCTTGGAATTCAGGCCAAAGAGTTCAATCTTGGTTTCATCAGACCAGAGAATCTTGTTTCTCATTGGAAACAGGATGCATCTGAGCGCCATTTCGAGTCTCATAGCAAAGGGTCGGAATACTTGTGTAATAAGGTATTTTTGATTTTTATTGTAATACATTTGCAAAAAGTGTATGGGCTATTGTGTGTAGGTGAGAATTATGTATTTATTGATTCCATTTTAGAATAAGGCTGTAATGTAACAAAATGTGGAAAAGGTCAAGGGTTCTGAATAATTTCTGATTTTTATTGTAATACATTTGCGTGTGTGTGCGAGAATTATGTATTTATTGATTCCATTTTGTAAGGCTGTAATGTAACAAAATGTGTGTGCGCGTGTGTGTGTGTGTGTGCGTGTGTGTGCGTGTGTGTGTGTGTGTGTGTGTGTGTGTGCGTGTGTGCGTGTGTGTGTGTGTGTGTGTGTGTGTGTGTGTGTGTGTGTGCACATGCATACCTACAGTTGAAGTCTGAAGTTTACATACACCTTAGCCAAATACATTTAAACTCAGTTTTTCCACAATTACTGACATTTAATCCTAGTAAAGATTCCCTGTTTTAGGTCTGTTAGGATCACCACATTATTTTAAGAATGTGAAATGTCAGAATAATAGTAGAATAATAGTAGAGAGTGATTTATTTATTTCATCACATTCCCAGTGGGCCAGAGGTTTACATACACTCAAATAGTATTTGGTAGCATTGCCTTTAAATTGTTTAACTTGGGTCAAACGTGTCGGGTAGCCTTCACAAGCTTCCCACAATAAGTTGGGTGAATTTTGGCCCATTACTCCTGACAGAGCTGGTGTAATTGAGTCAGGTTTGTAGGCCTCCTTGCTTGCACACGCTTTTTCAGTTCTGCCCACTAATTTTCTATAGTATTGAGGTCAGGGCTTTGTGATGGCCACTCCAATACCTTGACTTTGTTGTCCTTAAGCCATTTTGCCACAACTTAGGAAGTATGCTTGGGGCCATTGTCCATTTGGAAGACCCATTTGCGACCAAGCTTTAACTTCCTGACTGATGTCTTGAGACATTGCTTCAATATATCCACATAATTGTCCTACCTCATGAAGCCATCTATTTTGTGAAGTGAACCAGTCCCTCCTGCAGCAAAGCATCCCCACAACATGATGCTGCCACCCCAGTGCTTCAGTGTTGGGATGGTGTTTTTTGGCTTGCAAGCCTCCCCCTTTTTCCTCCAAACATAACAATGGTAATTTTGGCCAAACAGTTCTATTTTTGTTTCATCAGACCAGAGGACATTTCTCCAAAAAGTACGATCTTTGTCCCCATGTGCAGTTGCAAACTGTAGTCTATCTTTTTTATGGCGGTTTTGGAGCAGTAGCTTCTTCCTTGCTGAGTGGCCTTTCAGGTTATGTCAATATTGGACTCGTTTTACTGTGGATATACAGTGGGGCAAAAAAGTAGTTAGTCAGCCACCAATTGTGCAAGTTCTCCCACTTAAAAAGATGAGAGACAAACTATGACAGACAAAATGAGAAAAAAAATCCAGAAAATCACATTGTAGGATTTTTTATGACTTTATTTGCAAATTATGGTGGAAAATAAGTATTTGGTCACCTACAAACAAGCAAGATTTCTGGCTTGAGTAATCATGTTGAACAGTTACACATAACAGGAGCACATACGAAAGACTGATGTAGTCAGCTAGTTAGCCACAGGAGTCCACTAAGTTAAGTAGTGTCATGTCTTTGGCTATGCCGGATTAAGTAATTACTATTACTTGATTGAGCTAATCATGTAAATGTAATTAACTAGTCGGGCACCACAAAATAATATTTATAGAGCTGTTATCTTCCGAATAAACTCTTAAAGACCTAGTAATATTTTACATCAATAGCAGTACATATCAATCGTCATCTTACATCAGTCTCATCTGAAGGTTGTAAATTATTTTATCAGCACGAACCCTGGCTAACAAGTTGAATCAGCAATACAAAATTGGGTTTAATTAATTATTTACTAAATACCTAACTAATTACACACAATTAATCATAACTTGATTACAAATGACGTCATAAAGGAAAAGTTTTATAGCCCATGTCCCTTCACAGGGCGGGCCACTGATTGAGCAGCCCTATCTTATGACAATCCAAATCTCACATTTTAGTAGCTAAAATCACATTTCATCCCATCACAAATAATTTCATATTCAAACATTTAAATTGAACAACAATTCCATGTGAATCCGATAACTCTGATGTGCAGACTTTCCACTGTAGAGTTTGTCATATCATTGATGAGAATGTCTCAGATGACAACCGAACTGACATCATATTCATTAAGTACCACCGCATATGTTCAATTGGTCGGATTACCAGAATATAGTTCATTTACCCCCACCTTCTGATGTTCCCAGAATCTCTATGTTAACCAAGGGTTTTGCGAATGTAACCTCAGTAGGGTAGAGAGAGGGAACAGGGGGGAGGAGGTATTTATGACTGTCATAAACCAATCCCCAGGCCAACGCCATGACACTGTACTGTAGGAGATGCTGTACTGTAGGAGATGCTGTACTGTAGGAGATGTTGTACTGTAAGAGATGTGTCAGAGAGGCCTACTTGTCAGAAGGCTATGGAGTGGTATTTGTCACAGTTAGTTCAAATGAGTGCACTCGGTCTTAATAAGCACTGGTGGAAATCCCCAAGATGGTGTCCTCGACAGGCCTCTGAGAAATGTAGACAAATGATGGGCTGAACACAGATGCTGTTTACAAGGCTGGCAGAAAAATTCTTCATCGTCTCATTCCATTCCTAACTGTTTACCTTCTTAAACAAGCTTTAGAGGAATGAGCAATTAGCATTGGAGAGGTCCTGGTTTTGAGGAGGTAGGTATTGGATAACCTTGTCTGTCCAATGGCCACATCCTCTCAGGAGTCTAAAAGTGGAGACGATTAAAAAAGCCCTGGCGACTCCGCGTTTGATCGAGGGTGGGTGAGGGGTGTGTGTGACACACACTGGTAAATTGCCTCGCTATGTGGTGCTGGAAATACAAATCCTCACTTTTTTTAACATGTATTTATATCATATCCATGATTAAAAGGACTCTTACACATTACCGATACATTCATTTAGTGATGTTTTATCAAGTCATCCTTAACTCCCTGACTCTCTCCTTCCCTCCAGGCTCTGCGGGTGATGGCTAAGATCATGAGGGAGTGCTGGTACGCCAACGGAGCCGCCCGCCTCACAGCGCTGCGTATCAAGAAGACCCTGTCCCAGCTCAGCCAATCAGAGGGCATCAAGATGTAGACATTTCCTTTAGTCTTGTTATATTATTCTGAATATTATTATTTTCATCGTCATCATTGGTTCTCTTCGGGCTGCTCCTCCTCTTGGTTTGAAAGGGGAGGCGATGCAGCGTGGTGAAGTTTTACTCTGATACCCCCTAACCCCTCTCTAAACGCGGTCATCCTTATATTTGTCGCCGTGCCGACCGCCGCGATTTTATGTCTCTCAGAGGTGGATGGATCTGATGGATCTGATTTTTTGGAGAGAAGTGGTATGGCTGGGTGCTATAAAGCTGTCCCCACTACACAACACCACCAACCTGTGTCAGTTCAGACACCAACCCCCTGTACTCACGATTGGTGGGATCTCCTCACCCAGTGCTCGTGAAGGACCTATAACAGTGATTACAGACAGCCGTAGTCCCGCCCTGCCACAGACCCATCTGCAAACCGGAGGAAAGGATCATCAAAACACCACCCGGAAACCCCCAGGTTTCATGACTGCTGGTCGTAACATTCAGGTGTCAATGCCTCCATTCAAACAACAAGTGTTACATTCTGTCACTGGCTGTGGTGGCTCGGACTCAACGAGAGAAAAAGACTGAAGCAAACAAACTTTAGTTTTTATTTAGGACCATCTGGTACTTGTGAACAATCGTTTTATTGTAGTTATTTGTGTGTGTTTCCATGGAGAGGTGCTGTGGACTCGTGTCCAGAGCATGGCGCACCGTGTGTTTCTCCCTCTTTTCTCCATGTATCACTGTACCGAGGGACTACAGGTCTGTTTAACTTATTTGCTTAGATTGTTTGCAAAAAAAACAACAACTGGACATGACCTCATTCAGTCTCCAAACAGCCGGATATGACCTCATTCAGTCTCCAACCAACTGGACATGACCTCATTCAGTCTCCAACCAACTGGACATGACCTCATTCAGTCTCCAACCAACTGGACATGACCTCATTCAGTCTCCAAACAGCCGGACATCACCTCATTCAGTCTCCAACCAACTGGACATGACCTCATTCAGTCTCCAACCAACTGGACATGACCTCATTCAGTCTCCAACCAACTGGACATGACCTCATTCAGTCTCCAACCAACTGGACATGACCTCATTCAGTCTTGGCGAACATGCTATGACATATGCAATATAGATAGTGTATCTATTTTATATACTCTGTTTTGCTGCTACTACAACGTCAACTACAACAGCTCGACAGTCGCCACCATGCCTTCCAAGCCAGGTGTTAACTGGTGCCACTGCTTTAAACCTACCCCTTAAACCCTCATGTTGGTTTGTGTCTGTGTGAGATTGTATGGAGTATTGACAGAGGCCCTCAGCTGGAGGAGCAGCATGGAGTAAACCCTCTCAGAGAGCTGGAGGAGCAGCATGGAGTAAACCCTCTCAGAGCTGGAGGAGCAGCATTGAGTAAACCCTCTCAGAGAGCTGGAGGAGCAGCATTGAGTAAACCCTCTCAGAGCTGGAGGAGCAGCATGGAGTAAACCCTCTCAGAGAGCTGGAGGAGCAGCATGGAGTAAACCCTCTCAGAGAGCTGGAGGAGCAGCATGGAGTAAACCCTCTCAGAGCTGGAGGAGCAGCATGGAGTAAACCCTCTCAGAGAGCTGGAGGAGCAGCATGGAGTAAACCCTCTCAGAGCTGGAGGAGCAGCATGGAGTAAACCCTCTCAGAGAGCTGGAGGAGCAGCATGGAGTAAACCCTCTCAGAGCTGGAGGAGCAGCATGGAGTAAACCCTCTCAGAGCTGGAGGAGCAGCATGGAGTAAACCCTCTCAGAGCTGGAGGAGCAGCATGGAGTAAACCCTCTCAGAGCTGGAGGAGCAGCATGGAGTAAACCCTCTCAGAGCTGGAGGAGCAGCATTGAGTAAACCCTCTCAGAGAGCTGGAGGAGCAGCATTGAGTAAACCCTCTCAGAGCTGGAGGAGCAGCATGGAGTAAACCCTCTCAGAGCTGGAGGAGCAGCATTGAGTAAACCCTCTCAGAGAGCTGGAGGAGCAGCATTGAGTAAACCCTCTCAGAGCTGGAGGAGCAGCATGGAGTAAATCCTCTCAGAGAGCTGGAGGAGCAGCATGGAGTAAACCCTCTCAGAGCTGGAGGAGCAGCATGGAGTAAACCCTCTCAGAGCTGGAGGAGCAGCATGGAGTAAACCCTCTCAGAGAGCTGGAGGAGCAGCATGGAGTAAACCCTCTCAGAGCTGGAGGAGCAGCATGGAGTAAACCCTCGTATGCAAATGGTAGGACGTGACCTCGCCATGCTGCCTAGAGCAGCCACAACACCAACTTGTTGGTACCATCTACTCAAGGGGTCTCTCTCCCTTCCCGTCTTCTCTCTGTCTCTTTCTCTCTACTCTGTATGGCAAAGCTCTGACTCTGAATACCAGACTGATAGGGGTGCTAGTACTACCCACTGGACTACACTAAGTCCCCCTCCAAGGTGGCTTTAAGGAAGAAGGAAACAACTACTCATTACTGGAGTTGTTCTATAATCATGCATTGTTGGATTTCACTTTGTTTTGGTCTTTGTGTTGTTTCAAAAAGTGTGAGAGCACACGTCTCTTCAAAGACTAAACAAGGTGAGGTACATTCATTTAAATATAGAAAATGGATTTTTACTAAGCCATAGGTTTCCAATTGTTTTGTTTTTTTTTGTTTGTTTTTTGTGTGGCAAATTTTTCTACTACTTATAAGAATGTACGTTTACGGAGGATAAACAACATAGTATCACTGTGTGAACTGCTTGACATTTCAGCTTAGCAAGCCGTAAGGGACCAATGGAGAGAGTCAGAATCCTGTTATGTAAAAAGTAAGATTTATAAATAATTATACTATTATAAAGTAGGGTCAATGTTCTATATAAAGGAATTACAAGTCAATGTAGCAGCAGATTTAATAAGTAATGTTTTGGTTTGTATTTGTGTTTGAAAGATATCCTATTGCCACACGCCTAAACCTGCAAGCTGCCTATTTATACCAATTTGGATTGTGTTCGTTTTGGTATGTCCACAGTCTTGATGTCATTCGAGTTTCTTGCTCTATTTCAGCATGTTTTTTGAAATACGGTACCGCAAACCATCACAATAGAAAGACAATGGAACCCCAAAAGATATCTGATTGTTTGTCTACAAGCCCCAAAAGATATCTGATTGTTTGTCTACAAGCCCCAAAATATATCTGATTGTTTGTCTACAAGCCCCAAAAGATATCTGATTGTTTGTCTACAAGCCCCAAAATATATCTGATTGTTTGTCTACAAGCCCCAAAAGATATCTGATTGTTTGTCTACAAGCCCCAAAAGATATCTGATTGTTTGTCTACAAGCCCCAAAAGATATCTGATTGTTTGTCTACAAGCCCCAAAAGATATCTGATTGTTTGTCTACAAGCCCCAAAAGATATCTGATTGTTTGTCTACAAGCCCCAAAAGATATCTGATTGTTTGTCTACAAGCCCCAAAAGATATCTGATTGTTTGTCTACACGTGTACTTCTTCTGACCTACGTGCAGGTTTACCTGTGTGGCCATCAGGTTGTTTTGAGTTTCTTATTTTTAATGTATTCTTCTTTTGGATGCCTCTTGAACAGTCTGCTGTTTGGATGCATTCTATGTATCTATCTGTGTTACTACAAAACATCTGACTCTGTTCTGAAACCAGGGGAGGTCAGAGACACTCTGTTCTGTTCTGAAACCAGGGGAGGTCAGAGACACTCTGTTCTGTTCTGAAACCAGGGGAGGTCAGAGACACTCTGTTCTGTTCTGAAACCAGGGGAGGTCAGAGACACTCTGTTCTGTTCTGAAACCAGGGAGGTCAGAGACACTCTGTTCTGTTCTGAAACCAGGGAGGTCAGAGACACTCTGTTCTGTTCTGAAACCTGGGAGGTCAGAGACACTCTGTTCTGTTCTGAAACCAGGGGAGGTCAGAGACGCTCTGTTCTGTTCTGAAACCAGGGGAGGTCAGAGACACTCTGTTCTGTTCTGAAACCAGGGGAGGTCAGAGACACTCTGTTCTGTTCTGAAACCAGGGGAGGTCAGAGACACTCTGTTCTGTTCTGAAACCAGGGGAGGTCAGAGACACTCTGTTCTGTTCTGAAACCAGGGGAGGTCAGAGACACTCTGTTCTGTTCTGAAACCAGGGGAGGTCAGAGACACTCTGTTCTGTTCTGAAACCAGGGGAGGTCAGAGACACTCTGTTCTGTTCTGAAACCAGGGGAGGTCAGAGACACTCTGTTCTGTTCTGAAACCAGGGGAGGTCAGAGACACTCTGTTCTGTTCTGAAACCAGGGGAGGTCAGAGACACTCTGTTCTGTTCTGAAACCAGGGGAGGTCAGAGACACTCTGTTCTGTAACCAGGGGAGGTCAGAGACACTCTGTTCTGAAACCAGGGAGGTCAGAGAGACTCTGTTCTGTAACCAGGGGAGGTCAGAGACACTCTGTTCTGTAACCAGGGGAGGTCAGAGACACTCTGTTCTGTTCTGAAACCAGGTGAGGTCAGAGACACTCTGTTCTGTTCTGAAACCAGGGGAGGTCAGAGACACTCTGTTCTGTTCTGTAACCAGGGGAGGCCAGATACACTTCTGTTCTGAAACCAGGGGAGGTCAGAGACTCTATTCTGTTCTGAAACCAGGGGAGGTCAGAGACACTCTGTTCTGAAACCAGGGGAGGTCAGAGGTCATAACACTACAACATATCACATGCTTCTTGTTAAATCTGTACCATGATGCTTTTGTCTCTACATGACTATTCACTGTTGGTGTTCCCCAAGGGTGAGTGCAGGGACTTCTCTCCCTGTCTCCTTGTCTCTCTGTTTCTCTCTGCCTCGTGTGTGTGTGTGTGTGTGTGTGTGTGTGTGTGTGTGTGTGTGTGTGTGTGTGTGTGTGTGTGTGTGTGTGTGTGTGTGTGTGTGTGTGTGTGTGTGTGTGTGTGTGTGTGTGTGTGTGTGTGTGTGTGTGTGTGTGTGTGTGTGTGTGTGTGTGTGTGTGTGCATCAGGTCAGTCTTCATCTATAATGCTGGTAACCCTCCTCCTCTAGATAAGTGCAGAAGTAGTCATTTTAAGTGTTTCCTTATTATGTCTGATTAGCTTCAGGAACGGAAGATCATCTTTACATTGAGTTGAACAGAAAGAAAACCGCCTCTTTTTGATACGGAATGATTTATATGCTGTGTCACACTGGTGTGAATGGTTCCTTGGTACATGTAAATATCTAGATATATCTCTTGTATTATTGGCTGGAAGCTTTGTCTTGCACAGTTGGTCAGCATAAAAAATAGTGAACAAAAACCGTGAAATCTATCGTAATATTAAGAGAGACTAACGGATATTGCTGCTATGATACATGGCGAACAAAACGAGAAAGAAAAGTAGCTGAAATTTCATCATGCCGAAGTGTGTGTGTGTGTGTGTGTGTGTGTGTGTGTGTGTGTGTGTGTGTGTGTGTGTGTGTGTGTGTGTGTGTGTGTGTGTGTGTGTGTGTGTGTGTGTGTGTGTGTGTGTGTGTGTGTGTGTGTGTGTGTGTGTGTGTGTGTGTGTGTGTGTGTGTGTGTGTGCTGGATCTCCGACAGTGTGGGACATCTCTGGGACATTACAACCACAACACTCAACAATGGCAGAGGTTCAGCTGACTACTACTTCTCTATCTATGCCTCCGTCTTCAACACTGGCCCAACGTTCATTCTGTATCCTACCAACATTTCTCTTAAAAATCACCAGCAGCCTTTCTTTTGGTTTTCAAAATCAAATGTGACTTCTTCTTGCGGTGACTGTAAAAAAACACATTACTCATCCAGGTATTCCTGTTTCTCAGTGATATGCAGGGTAATTTTCCCTTCAAACAAGGTTCACCCTACAGGTTAACAGAAAAAACAACCATATCTTTTGCACCTCTGGTTTCATCAAAAATGGGTTGACACAATTAGTCGCAGCTTTCCAAACCTTTCTGTGCCTTCATTCTGCTCAAGTTCCACCCAGACATTGTAATAGAAACACTAGTTAGGAGGTCCCAGGCAGCAGACAGCCAGGAGATCCCAGACAGCCAGGAGATCCCAGACAGCCAGGAGGTCCCAGGCAGCAGACAGCCAGGAGGTCCCAGGCAGCAGACAGCCAGGGGGTGCCAGGCAGCAGGCAGCCAGGGGGTGCCAGGCAGCAGGCAGCCAGGGGGTGCCAGGCAGCAGACAGCCAGGAGATCCCAGACAGCCAGGAGGTCCCAGGCAGCAGACAGCCAGGAGGTCC
This sequence comes from Oncorhynchus keta, assembly GCF_023373465.1. NCBI lineage: Eukaryota > Metazoa > Chordata > Actinopteri > Salmoniformes > Salmonidae > Oncorhynchus > Oncorhynchus keta. Next base: position 75,554,664 of record NC_068448.1, read on the forward strand.
CAGGCAGCAGACAGCCAGGAGGTCCCAGGCAGCAGACAGCCAGGAGATCCCAGACAGCCAGGAGGTCCCAGGCAGCAGACAGCCAGGAGGTCCCAGGGCAGACAGCCAGGAGGTCCCAGGCAGCAGACAGCCAGGAGGTCCCAGGCAGCAGACAGCCAGGAGGTCCCAGACAGCCAGGAGATCCCAGACAGCCAGGAGGTCCCAGGCAGCAGACAGCCAGGAGGTCCCAGGCAGCAGACAGCCAGGGGGTGCCAGGCAGCAGACAGCCAGGGGGTGCCAGGCAGCAGACAGCCAGGGGTGCCAGGCAGCAGACAGCCAGGGGGTGCCAGGCAGCAGACAGCCAGGGGGTGCCAGGCAGCAGACAGCCAGGGGGTGCCAGGCAGCAGACAGCCAGGGGGTGCCAGGCAGCAGACAGCCAGGAGGTGAAGGGTTGAGGAGGGAGGGAGGGAGGATTGTTGGCTGTATGTGCCCTTTTGTGACCCAAACCAACGATATGATCTGGTAATTCTATAACTAGCAGGCGAATGGTGTTGAGGGCACTGCTGGATATGCAGTCTGCTCAGACAAACACAGTACTGTTGCACCGAGCGAGGATCAACACTAATTAACCAAGCTGAGTTTGCTATTGTGTGATCTAATTGAGGCCAGGGAGACATGCCAATGTTGCCAGCTATGCCAAGCTTCTTCTATTTTCTTTTAGTTTTTAGAGCACTAAAACTTAACTCTGATGGCTCCACCTTCCCCGAGAGGCTGCAAGCCAGAGCACAATTTGCATAATCTCTTCAAAGGTCATGCATATGCCCAGTTGGTAAAACCGCAACTGGTTCCTATTCTTGGGTCACAGTTTTACCAATCTTTCTATCAACGCTAATATCCAGACACTGTGAAGAATACCGGGTGGGGGGGGGTGGCAGTAGTGTCAGAAAGAGCAGGCATTATCATTCTAGAGATACTTTACGACTGCCAATTAATAACCAGAGAAAGGAAAGCGATAGTTGGTGTCCTGAAAGGGCCCTGCTTGCTAAATGAACAGCCGACCGTCCTGTTCTGTGTGCCTGCTGTAGTGAGACCATTGTGCTTTATCCTGTTTTATACAGTGCCTGCAGTTGGTTGGACTATAGTCTCTTATTGGTTCTTACAAGCTGCATGTGATTTGTGTTCCAATGTCAGCATCACTTTATAAATAAAATATTAAAAAGTTGAAGAGAAAATAAACTGTAGTTAAAAGGATATAACAAGGTCATAACCTAAGGAAAAAATACCTCCGAAAGAGCAATGTGTTTTTACCTCGGGTGTATATAGTCGATTTGTTTACTCCAAAGTTTGCAATTTTTGTTTCTATGAAATGCTAAGTTGAATACACATTTGTAAATGGTACTTTTTTGTCAATGGTTATTGTGTTTTGTGGTGTTCCCAAGTAGTATATTCCTCGAGTTACCATTATGTGTATTTTGGCTTTTTCTGGTCTGTCCCAAATGTAAATGCTTTACCAACGTCAAAACTAGTCTTCTTTCCAAGCCCCATCTGAGCTGTGTTGAAAATGTCTTGTAGGAGGCTACGAGGAGAGATGTCGAAGACCCTCAAAACCATTACAGAATCGCCTGTGTCCCCCTTCTGATGATTTCTAAACCATATGTATTTGAATTTTTCATAACGAGAATGAACACGCAACATAGGAAAGTAGCCGATTGACGTTTCAGTTCCAACTTAGTTGGAGTGAAAAATGGTGTGAATAAAATAAAAAAAAGTTTGTGTAAATCCATGGTCTTGTTTTTTTGTTTGTGGAGTTGGAATTCACATTCACAGCCCGTGAATGAACTGTGTATTTCATTCCAGTACACAGGACTGAGACCTTGCTATCAAAGAGAATGAAATGGATTGTTGGTTTTTGGCTGTAGGCTAGTATAACACTTGGGCCCACGGTAGCATGTTTTTCTACATTCGTAGGCTTTGTCACATGTCTGAAATAGGTTTCCGTGTCTCTTTTTTTTTTTTGCTTAATTTACACCGATTTATGAACTGGGTTACTGTAATTTGTGTGGCTGTCTTTTACTGATGTGCCAGTACAAAGGATTGACCTTCCTATCAAAGAAAATGTAATAGATACTCTATTGGTTTTGGCTGTAGTCTATGGCCTCACCAGTGACCATGTACAAAGTACAAGACGATGCTGGCTGGGTCAGAGTACAGTTCTCTACCTTGAAAACATTGCTTGTAATGTTTTAGGTGATTTTTGTTTTCGCTGGTATTAATACCATGGTATTTCATTGAAGATTGTGTGTTATCAATGGATACTTTCTGGTAGTTTAAATAATTCAACACAATAGTGGATGGCAGCCCAAGGGCTGTTGCGGTGACCATATTATCACCACATCGGCTGATTGTAGTAAAATTCCACGTGACAGTCATGGTAATCTCCCATTATGCACTCTGGACATGCTTTGTTATTGCCCAACTTGCTAATGACCTGGTACTCAGGGCTATATTGTTCCTCCATCAGGTCCTAATGACCTGGTACTCAGGGCTATATTGTTCCTCCATCAGGTCCTAATGGCCTGGTACTCAGGGCACTATTGTTCCTCCATGTCCTAATGACCTGGTACTCAGGGCTATATTGTTCCTCCATCAGGTCCTAATGGCCTGGTACTCAGGGCTCTATTGTTCCTCCATGTCCTAATGACCTGGTACTCAGGGCTATATTGTCCATCCATCAGGTCCTAATGACCTGGTACTCAGGGCTATATTGTTCCTCCATCAGGTCCTAATGGCCTGGTACTCAGGGCTCTATTGTTCCTCCATGTCCTAATGACCTGGTACTCAGGGCTATATTGTCCCTCCATCAGGTCCTAATGACCTGGTACTCAGGGCTATATTGTTCCTCCATCAGGTCCTAATGGCCTGGTACTCAGGGCTATATTGTTCCTCCATCAGGTCCTAATGGCCTGGTACTCAGGGCTCTATTGTTCCTCCATGTCCTAATGACCTGGTACTCAGGGCTCTATTGTTCCTCCATCAGGTCCTAATGACCTGGTACTCAGGGCTCTATTGTTCCTCCATCAGGTCCTAATGGCCTGGTACTCAGGGCTCTTTTGTTCCTCCATCCCTAATGACCTCCATTGTCCCTCCATCAGGTCCTAATGACCTGGTACTCAGGGCTATATTGTCCTGGCCTGGTTGATTGTTCCTCCATGTCCTGGTACTCAGGGCTCTATTGTTCCTCCATCAGGTCCTAATGGCCGGGTACTCAGGGCTCTATTGTCCCTCCATCAGGTCCTAATGGCCGGGTACTCAGGGCTCTATTGTTCCTCCATCAGGTCCTAATGGCCGGGTACTCAGGGCTCTATTGTTCCTCCATCAGGTCCTAATGGCCTGGTACTCAGGGCTCTGTCCCCCACTGACATCAATGCAAATTTGATCTAAAATCACATCAAACACTTATCATCAAAACAGTATAGTGCTTTTAAAAGTCATCTCACGGTGATCAATTTGAATAAAGAAGTTAAGCAGCAGGTTGAAAAGTGTAAAACATGGTTGTTGTGCGTGTTGTTTCAAAGCCAAGCACAATGAAATGGGCAGTGCTTTCTAGGGTGATGGTTAATTAAAAACATCCAAAGCTTAAATTAAAATCATTGTGCCGTTTTACAAAGCCTACCGCATGTTACATCTGGCAGAAACACGTCAAAATAAACTGATTTAAAATATATATTTGGTACCAAATTTGTCTTGCCTATATTCCAAAATGAAATAGATTTGACGAATCGCTTTTGAGCGTGGACTGTTATTATACATACTGGATGGACTGGTTGGCTACTTTATGCTACGGTCTAACCCTTTAGCTACGTATAGTGATGCTGATGGTTCATGATTGTGCAGGGCGGTTTACAGTTAGCCTACTTTTAGTGAATTTGTATTTGATTTTTGAAAAGCCTAGTAATGTGGCATTTTTTTATATTTTCATAATTAATTGAGTGATATTACTGTTAGCTACAGAATATCTCGCGTTTCCGTCTCTTCCTCTCTCCGTCATTCCTCTCTAGAGCGCGCGGACGGGCTGTCAACAGTTTAGTCAAATGTATTTTTTTTTTTAAATCCAAAAACATGTTATTTTCAATGTTCCTGAACAGATTTCACTTGGTTTCCCAAATTAAGCACTGGGTAGCTGCAGGAACAGGGTTGGAGAGCCCATGGCATAGAGAGTTTGGGCCGAATATCACCTATTTGCGCAGCTGGAGCATGCTCTTCCATAGGTGATGTTTGCAGTGACATAACCGGAGTAGCCTACCTTGCATGATTCAAAAACAAACTGACGTGAAAGCGGCCTCCTGTTCAGCAATAGAGTGCATACAGATGATTGTTTGGTGTCGTCATTAGCGCAGTATACATGATCCCAATTCTAGCTCCAGGACGGCATCAATTTGAAAAACCCAACCAGTATAATGTGCTGGTTTATTGGTGATGGGGCCGTGCTGTTTACAAACTCTGGATAGTGGTAAAACGGATGTCATATCTGAATTCTGGATTCTTTATACACCTTCTCCATTGGTAACCACCATGTGATTTCTGTACTGTACATGTATATATGAACAGAGATCTGCAGGTATTTTTGAGGCACCATCAGAATGGCGACAAGCTTGCCTTCTGTAAGTGCTTGTGATGATGAAATCAGGAAACTGTCTATAGTCTACCACTTTGTTCATTACAAAATGGGAACTATCTTTCTCATTAGCAATTGAGTGAAAATATAAAAGTGTGTACTTACACCTCAGTATGTTAATCTTCGGAAAGTATTCAGACCCCCTTGACTTGTTCCACATTTTGTTACGTTACAGCCTTATTATAAAATGGATTAAGTTGTTTTTTCCCCCTCATCCATCTACACACAATACCCCCCATAATAACAAAACAAGGACATTTTATCACATTTATTAAAAATAAACTGAAATATCACATTTCCATAAGTATTCAGACCCTTTACTCAGTACTTTGTTGAAGCATCTTTGACAGCGATTACTGCCTCGAGTTTTCTTGGGTATGATGCTACAAGCTTGGCACACCTGTATTTGGGGAGTTTCTCCCATTTGTCTCTGCAGATCCTCTCAAGCTCTGTCAAGTTGGATGGGGAGCGTTGCTGCACAGCTAATTTCAGGTCTCTCCAGAGCTGTCCGGGCTCTGGCTGGGCAATTCAAGGACATTCAGAGACTTGTCCCGAAGCCACTCCTGCATTGTCTTGGCTGTTTTCTTAGGGTTGTTGTCCTTTTGGAAGGCTGAGCGCTCGGGAGCAGGTTTTCATCATGGATCTCATTGTACTTTGCTAAGTTAATCTTTGCCTCGATCTTGACTAGTCTCCCTGTCCAATGCCACCTTCCAGAAGGTTCTCCGATCTCTGCAGAGGAACTCTAGAGCTCTGTCAGGGACAATCGGGTTCTTGGTCACCTCCCAGACCAAGGCCCTTCTCCCCTGACTTCTCAGTTTGACCAGCAGTTTCTGAAGGCACTGTATGTTGTTTTTATTCAACAAATGCCAGCAGGTGCCTTGTCTCACCATCCATGGAAACCACCTAAGGAGGGAGCTGTTGCCCACCAATTCTGAGACACTGCTATGTACGGTGGGTTGGTTAGTTTCCCTCTTCATTCCCAATCTTCTGCATCACTCCAACTGAGATTACTTGACACATATCTTATCCATAAATGTGGCTGATAAAACCACTGCTCTTTAAAAAAAAAAAAAAGAGAATTGAAATAGGAATTTTAACAGGAAAGGTTGTGTCTGGTAGGCCTACGAATTGATCCAGGGTTACAAAGATCTGGTGGGCCCACAACCTGAACCATATATAACCCATGGTATGAACATCTGGTGGGCCCACAACCTGAACCATATATAACCCATGGTATGAACATCTGGTGGGCCCACAACCTGAACCATATATAACCCATGGTATGAACATCTGGTGGGCCCACAACCTGAACCATATATAACCCATGGTATGAACATCAGAACCATGCATAACCCAGGGTATGAACATCAGAACCATGTATAACCCAGGGTATGAACATCTGGTGGGCCTACAAATTGAACCATGCATAACCCAGGGTATAAACATTTAGGGGGCCTACAAACTGAACCATGTATAAACCAGGGTGAACATCAAACATTAACCCAGGGGGAACCATGCTGAACATCTGGTGGGCCTACAAATTGAACCATGCATAACCCAGGGTAAACTCAGAACCATGTATAAACCAGGGTATAAACATTTATGGGGCCATAACCCAGGGTATACAAACTGAACCATGTATAAACCAGGGTATAAACATTTAGGGGGCCTACAAACTGAACCATGTATAAACCAGGGTATAAACATTTAGGGGGCCTACAAACTGAACCATGTATAAACCAGGGTATAAACATTTAGGGGGCCTACAAACTGAACCATGTATAAACCAGGGTATAAACATTTAGGGGGCCTACAAACTGAACCATGCATAACCCAGGGTATAAACATTTAGGGGGCCTACAAACTGAACCATGTATAAACCAGGGTATAAACATTTAGGGGGCCTACAAACTGAACCATGTATAAACCAGGGTATAAACATTTAGGGGGCCTACAAACTGAACCATGATAACCCAGTGGTATAATTTTAAACCATTTACCCGGGCGCGGGGACCTTCCACAAAACTGAACCATGCATAACCCAGGGTATAAACATTTAGGGGGCCTACAAACTGAACCATGTATAAACCAGGGTATAAACATTTAGGGGGCCTACAAACTGAACCATGTATAAACCAGGGTATAAACATTTAGGGGGCCTACAAACTGAACCATGCATAACCCAGGGTATAAACATTTAGGGGGCCTACAAACTGAACCATGCATAACCCAGGGTATAAACATCTGAACTGTGCATAACCCAGGGTATAAACATTTAGTGGGCCTACAAACCGAACCATGCATAACCCAGGGTATAAACATCTGAACTGTGCATAACCCAGGGTATAAATATTTGGGTGGGTATGTTAGTACATATTGGAATGTTGTGCTGCCTGATCTGCCATGCAGTGGTGGAAAAAGTACCCAGTCTACATAAGTCTAAAAGTATTTGATATTAAGCAAGCCAGAGGGCACCATTTTCTTGTTTTTATTTTATTTACGGATAGCCAGGGGCACACGCCAACACTCAGACATAATTTACAGACAAAGCATTTGTGTTTAGTGAGTCTGTCAGATCAAAGGCAGTAGGGATGAGTGTGTGAATTGGACAATTTTCCTGTCCTGCTAAGCATTCATGTATGGAGTAAAAAAAAAGTACATTATTTTCTTTAGGATTGTAGTGAAGTAAAAGTAGTAAAACCTATAAATAATATCGTACAGATACCACCTCCAAAAAAACGACTTAAGTAAAAAATACTTTAAAGTACTACTTAAGTCCTTTACACCACTGCTGGCAAGCTTGCCAAATATCTTATTAATTGTAAAACAAACAATAAGGGTGTCTATCAGTGTCAGCACCTGTGCAGTCTGGAGATGGAAAAACTAATTAAAATGTTCGGATCAGAGGAGCTCAAATATCAGACAACAAGATGCAGACTGTCCTTGCTCTACTGTCTGACTGGATATATGATTGAGGACATTTGATTGAGATGTTTTCAAAGTATGTTTATATTTTCTGCAGTTACATTGGCTCATAATATTGTCTGGCTTCTCAGCCGCAAAATTACTTTTTACTTAACCTTTATTTAACAAGCTAAGTCATTTCATGAACAAATACTTATTCACAATGAATGGCCTACCCCGGCCAAACCCTAACGACGCTGGGCCAATTGTGCGTCACCCTATGGGACTCCCAATCACAGCCGGTTGTGATACAGCCTGGAATTGAACCTGGGTCTGTAGTGATGCCTCTAGCACTGAGATGCAGTGCTAGCACTGAGACCACTGCGCCACTCGGGAGGCCCAACTTTACAGAACTTACATTTGCATAAGATAATGTTGGTGATATAATTGAATGTTACATTTATTTGGTCTGCCGCATGTTTTGTCTTCAGTACAAGGATGCTTTTCCGGGCCCAAAGTAGCATCCAGTTTTCTACAGTTTAGTAATGTTTAACAATATGCCAACCATAGATGTGACTAATTTCCCCTTGAATAAATAACCGGAGTGTGAAATATGTGCACAAAGAATAGTCAGATCTCCATGAATAGAATCTGGAATCAGCCAATCCCTTTTAGTAATTCCTTCCTTCCTCGAGCAATGACTGATCTGAAAGCACCAATCGGGTGAGAGGAATATGGACGATGTGGGAGAGGGGATTCAACCACGTTTGCTTTCATCTATTCAGATCAGTGCTGATGTGAGCCTAAACTAGATAGGGAGGGCTGATGGCCTGCCCCCCCCCGGTGTTCCAATCACAGACTTACTCTGTAATCCACATCAAATGTTGTTAGGCATTTGAGGGTAATTAAAGATAATGAATTTAACCTCCCGGCAACATGTGCCCATTTAGCAAGTCGTCCTTTGGTTTAGCACCCATTTGTACACACATGAGGATGGTATGAGGAATTAAACCTGCAAAACTCTTATGATAATAGCTCCCTGTTGTTAGCGTTCCTCTGTTGCCAGGCTTTGATATTTCCCTAATTAAAGTGAGATCCACAAGAGACGAATGACTGGGTTTACCTCAGAGGAAACTTCCAATGAATATGATTATTTTGCTGTTGTTTACTGCTGAAAAAATAGATTAATTGAGTCAAGTGGTTTTAACACATTATGACATTCCTTTCAAAAAGCTTCATTCGGTCACATTTTAATTGCCCCTCAGGTGTGTGTGTGTGTGGTGTGTGTGTGTGTGCGTGTGTGTGTGTGTGGTGTGTGTGTTTGGTGTGTGTGTGTGTGTTTGGTGTGTGTGTGTGTGGGGTGTGTGCGTTCGCTCACGCAGCAGCGTGTGCGCTTGCAATGATGTAACACTAACACAGTGTCTCCTGACCCCTCCTGTCTCAGCCTCCAGCATTTATGCTGCAGTAGTTTATGTGTCGGGGGGCTAGGATCAGTTTGTTATATCTGGAGTACTTCTCCTGTCCTATTCGGTGTCCTGTGTGAATCTAAGTGTGCATTCTCTAATTCTCTCCTTCTCTCTTTCTTTCTGGACCATGCCCCAGGACTACCTGACATGATGACTCCTTTCTGTCCCCAGTCCACCTGGCCGTGCTGCTGCTCCAGTTTCAACTGTTCTACCTTATTATTATTCGACCATGCTGGTCATTTATGAACATTTGAACATCTTGGCCATGTTCTGTTATAATCTCCACCCGGCGCAGCCAGAAGAGGACTGGCCACCCCACATAGCCTGGTTCCTCTCTAGGTTTCTTCCTAGGTTTTGGCCTTTCTACGGAGTTTGTCCTAGCTACCGTGCTTCTACACCTGCATTGCTTGCTGTTTGGGGTTTTAGGCTGTGTTTCTGTACAGCACTTTGAGATATCAGCTGATGTACGAAGGGCTATATAAATAAATTAGATTTGATTTGATTTGATGTAATCAATGAAATCCAATCAGAAGACACTGGTACCAACCAAACAGCAATCACTGGCTCAGAGAGGCTGCCGCTGCCTACACTGAGACCCAATCACTGGCTCAGAGAGGCTGTCGCTGCCTACACTGAGACCCAATCACTGGCTCAGAGAGGCTGTCGCTGCCTACACTAAGACCCAATCACTGGCTCAGAGAGGCTGCCGCTGCCTACACTGAGACCCAATCACTGGCCACTTTAATAAATGGATCACTTTATACAATGCCACTCTAAATAATACCACTTTTACAATGTTTACATATCTTACATTACTCATATCACATGTATATACTGTATTTTAAACCATATATTGCATCTTGCCTACGCTGCTCGACCATCGCTTATCTATATACTTACATGTACATATTCTCATTCACCCCTTTAGATTTGTGTGTATTTGGTAGTTGTTGGGGAATTGTTAGATTACTTGTTAGATATTACTTCACTGTTGGAACTAGAAGCACAAGCATTTCGCCACACTCACATTAACATCTGCTAACCATGTGCATGTGACCATTAACATCTGCTAACCATGTGCATGTGACCGTTAACATCTGCTAACCATGTGCATGTGACCATTAACATCTGCTAACCATGTGCATGTGACCGTTAACATCTGCTAACCATGTGCATGTGACCATTAACATCTGCTAACCATGTGCATGTGACCATTAACATCTGCTAACCATGTGCATGTGACCGTTAACATCTGCTAACCATGTGCATGTGACCATTAACATCTGCTAACCATGTGCATGTGACCAATAACATCTGCTCACCATGTGTATGTGACCAATAACATCTGCTAACCATGTGCATGTGACCAATAACATGTGATTTGATTTGATTGGCTAAAGCCTTCCAGACATAGTAGTGGTCAAACATCGTCAGGCACTATGTGGCACCGTGGGCATTACACTAACCTGTGACATGAATAAAACCCAACAGGTATATGTTTCACTTAATATTACTAGGCTACAATATTCATTGCAAAGAGTCAATGCAAAGAGTCCAGGTAGCCATGTGATTAGCGGTTCAGGAGTCTTATGGCTTTGGGGGTAGAAGCTGTTATGAAGCCTTTTGGAACTAGACTTGGCGCTCCGGTACTACTTGCCGTGCGGTAGTAGGGAGAACAGTCTATGACTGGGGTGGCTGAAGTCTTTGGCAATTTTTAGATCCTTCCTCTGGCACCGCCTGGTGTAGAGGTCCTGGATGGCAGGCAGCTTAACCCCAGTGATGTACTGGGCCGTAATAATAAATAATAAAATAATATATGCCATTTAGCTGACGCTTTTATCCAAAGCGACTTACAGTCATGTGTGCATACATTCTACGTATGGGTGGTCCCGGGAATTGAACCCACTACCCTGGCGTTACAAGCGCCATGCTCTACCAACTGAGCCACAGCCGTACTCACTACCCTCTGTAGTGCCTTGCGGTCGGAGGCCGAGCGGTTGCCATACCAGGTGGTCATGCAACCATGCTCTCGATGGTGCGGCTGTAGAACTTTTTGAGGATCTGAGGACCCATGCCTAATCTATAATAGCAGCTATGGGAAAGTTATCTTTATACAAGTGACCCTGGAGCAGATCCAGGCGTTTGTCTTTATGTGACCTATATTCCATCCCCTCTCTCTGATTAATTGTGTGTGTGTGTGTGTGTGTGTGTGTGTGTGTGTGTGTGTGTGTGTGTGTGTGTGTGTGTGTGTGTGTGTGTGTGTGTGTGTGTGTGTGTGTGTGTGTGTGTGTGTGTGTGTGTGTGTGTGATGTTTAGCTGTTCAATCTCTTAGTACATTTCCTACATTTCCTCACAGAGGCCATGGTAGGCCTGTTACCACGGAGTTAATCTCCCCCATCTCTCGCCTCCTGGGCTGGGTGTTGCCGGGCAGGAAATCACAGAATCAGATGTGGAGCACTGTGAAAAACTGTTGGTAATCCTCTGATGCCAGAGTGATGTGTGGTGCTGCACAGCATGACTGTCCGTTTGTAGCGGAGTCAGATTAAACTGTGGGGTTGTTGATAAAGGCTGTGGTGGGAGTCAGATTACCCTATTGGCTGTTGATAAAGGCTGTGGTGGGAGTCAGATTACCCTATTGGCTGTTGATAAAGGCTGTGGTGGGAGTCAGATTACCCTATTGGCTGTTGATAAGGGCTGTGGCAGGAGGCATGCTGCAACCATACCACCCTCCACCCACCGCTCATCTGCCTCTGAAGCTAAGCAGGGTTGGGTCTGGTTGATCCTTGTATCGAAGACCAAGATGCTGCTACAAGATGTTTTGTTGGGTACAGTAAGGGGGCAATCTTCCCTTTGGTCTATGGATTCCACAATTCAACAGGGCAGAGTTGCAGATACTGTCCTGTAGAGCAGTGGTTCCTATCTCCAGAGGACTAGAGATGGGCTAGAGTTTTGGTGTTAGGGGTACTGGAGGAGAGGAGTTGGACTGTTGGAGGACTGGAGTTGGGAACCACTGATGTAGAGGGTTACAATGGTAGAATTATCCCATATGCCTGAGACTGATACACCATTAGGGAGCGATGAGTTGGTGACCTGGTTACAGCCTTGTGATTAATACAGTAGCCCAAGGGATGCATTGGAAAGGGTAGGATTGACCAAGGCTAGCAGGGGTGGATGGTGGTGATGGTGGTAGCAGTAGCTCACAATGTCTAAACTTGTCAGTGAGAGTCGTGGCAATGTCTACCTTGGGACCTTCAACTGTGACCTTCGACCTTCAACTGTGACCTTCGACCTTCAACTGTGGCATCAGGCTGCATCCCCTTTCTCTAACCAGATGTATTTTGATTTATGGCCCTGAACTAGATCTTTAATAACACTTCATTCAATAATGTCTCTTGCAACCACAGGATGTTGTTTATGGGAAACGATTAGACGCCATATTGGATTTATACAACTGCAGTCGCCTATGGAGACCGACTCTTCAGTGTTACAAATCTGTTGGGTTTACCACAACACTCCAAGCGACATTGTTTTAGAAAGAGGTTTAATGTTGGTTAGGAGGCAGGAGAGAGTTTTCTAGTTTTGTGCTCTGTGTGGTGCATCATTGAAGGCCGCTGACATTGGCCCCCCAGAGCTCCACGGAATCTTGTTAAGATGGGACTCCAAATACGAAAAACGCAATTCCACTGTGTGTGTGACTAAGAGGTCGGACAAGGTTGTGCTGTGCCTGCACAATGAGGCTCAAAGAAACAAGTCTGAAATGAACAAATTTAAGAGCAACCATATTTGTTTGGCGGCTGCCATTGATTGGCAAATTGGAGAGGGCACGATTGGTCGATCGAATTATCGAATTTGTGACCGGCTCACAAAGAGCAATAATAACTGACAGAGCACTTTTGTATGGGGTGCAATATCATCTTCACCCTGAAATATGAGAACATGGATTATTTGAAAGTGGCGAGATAGCTTGCATTAATAGCATTCCCCTTGCGGAAACGTTTTCTCCATTGTCATGTACAGTACCGGTCAAAAGTTTGGACACACCTACTCATTCCAGGGTTTTTCTTTATTTGTACTATTTTCTACATTGTAGAATAATAGTGATGACATCAAAACTATGAAATAACACAATATGGAATCATGTTGTAATCAACAACAACAACACAAGTGTTAAACAAATCAAAATATATTTTATATTTGAGATTCTTCAAATTAGCCACCTTTTGCCTTGATGACAGCTTTGCACACTCTTGGCATTCTCTCAACCAGCTTCATGAGGTAGTCACCTGGAATGCATTTCAATTAGCAGGTGTGCCTTGTTAAGTTAAGTAGCTTCTTTATGCGTTTGAGCCAATCAGTTGTGTTGTGACAAGGTAGGGGTGGTATACAGAACACAGTCCTATTTGGTAAAAGACCATGTCAATATTATGTCAAGAACAACTCAAATAAGCAAAGAGAAACGACAGTCCATCATTACTTTAAGACATGAAGGTCAGTCAATCTGGAACATTTCAAGAACTTTGAAAGTTTCTTCAAGTGCAGTCGCTGCATGAATCAGGCCTTCATGGTCAAATTGCTGAAAAGAAACCACTACTAATGGACACCAACAAGAAGAAGAGACTTGCCTGAATGAATAGGTGTGTCTAAACTTTTGACTGTTACTGTAGGTCTAAGGCAAATTCAGTCCATTAAAAATAGTGACGTCCCAACGCTAGAGAATTGACATACTAATTTCTTGCAGGAATCATAGACAAAATAGCATGTTATTACCCCCCCCGCCCCCAAAGAGTTACATTTAAAAACCTGTTTTCACTTTGTCATAATTGGGTATTGTGTGTAGATTGATGGGGGGAGAAAAAAAAACCGATAAGGCTGTAACGTAACTAAATGTGTAAAAAGTCCAGGGGTCTGAATACATTCCGAATTCACTGTATTATGAAGAAGTATCCTACATTTTTTTTTAATTGTCCTTATTTTCCCCCTGTTTTTCAACATTTTCCCTGTCCCCCGACTCCCTTAACATCATATTGTTCCCCAGCTTTGGTGCTTGCAACGCTAGGAGAAAAGCTTCTGCTAAATAACATATCATATTATTGTTAGTAATAGAATAAAAACCCTGACATTTTTTGGTTATGGGTCTGTGCTAGACTTACAATCCAAACTGAAACACTCCGTTTGTATTCCAGGCTAGGTCTGTAGAGTACACCTCCCTTTACTAGTGTATGGATAGTGTATGAGAGAGGGAGGTCATGAGCAGATGAGCTCCCGCATTTTTTCAGCATGTGTTTTAACAAAATAGATAGATTTAGAGCTAGACAACCTTGGATTTTTGTTGGCAGGGACATATACAGGATGCTACCCTAAACAACATAACCTTCACTCCAAATCAAATCTCCAAACCTACAACCTGTTCTTTGACGGAATTACCTGGAATGCTTCCTACACCCAATAATTATTATTCCCAAACTATACATCAAATGCTCTGGGAAACAAACAGAAATCTGAAAACACCATCCAACCTTGAACTAAGTGAGTAATGCTTAGTCTGAAGCTACTATTTACTTTCAAGAGCCAAGAGAAATACATTACAATGATATATTTGACTTTATATGGACTGAAAGCTACCAAGCTTGCTAGGACAAAGAGATACAACTTCAATGAGCGCTGACGTGTGAAGTGAGAGGTGTCAAATGGCCTACCCCACCCAGGCTACCCCACCCAGGCCCAACAAATGGCATGTTGCCCCACCCAAACCCAGAGGCCTTGAAGCCCCCTCCTGCTGTTCAGAGACCGGCATTTTCTACAAGAAATCTGTCTCCAGAAAAAAAAGCTTCTCCCAAATGGGTGACACCCTCACCCTTTTTTTGCCCTGTTTATCAACAGAAAAACTTGTCAATAATCAACTGACTGGCTTTCTTTATGTCTGTAGTTGTCACGCCCTGACCTTAGCGAGCCTTTTTATTTCTCTATTTGGTTAGGTCAGGGTATGGTTCCCAATCAGAGGCAGCTGGCTATCGTTGTCTCTGATTGGGGATCATACTTAGGCAGCCCTTTTTCCCACCTTCAGTTGTGGGACTTGTTTGTGTGTAGTTGCTTTTTGCACTGCATATAGCTTTATGTTTGTTTTCTTATTTTGTTTGTTTTTCGGTTTCATTTTGAATAAAGAAAAAATGTACGCCTACCACGCTGCACCTTGGTCATTCTAATGACGGACGTAACAATAGTATTCTCTCTGATATGCAATCTGGTTTCCGCTCAGGTTATGCATGTGTCACTGAAATATTAAAGGTCCTCAAAGATGTCACCATTTCCCTTGATTCTAAGCAATGTTGTGCTGTGATTTTTACTGACTTGGCCAAAGCTTTTGATACGGTAGACCATTCCATTCTTGAGGGCCGGCTTAGGAATATTGGTGTCTCTGAGGCGTCTTTGGCCTGGTTTGCTAACTACCTCTCTCAAAGAGTGCAGTGTATAAAGTCAGAAAATATGCTGTCTCAGCCACTTCTCAGGCAGTAGGAAGCTCTTTCATCCATTTTTATGCAGATGAGACATTCTTATACTCAGCTGGCCCTTCCCTGGACTTTGTGTTAAACGCTCTACAACAAAGCTTTCTTAGTGTCCAAAAAGCTCTCTCTACCCTTAACCTTGTTCTGAACACCTCCAAAACAAAGGTCATGTGGTTTGGTAAGAAGAATGCCCCTCTTCCCACAGGCGTGATTACTATCTATGAGGGTTTAGAGCTTGAGTCACCTCATGCAAGTACTTGGGAGTATGGCTAGACGGTACACTGTACATATCAAAGCTGCAGGCTAAATTAAATCTAGCCTTGGTTTCCTCTATCATAATCGCTCCTCTTTCACCCCAGCTGGCAAACTAACCCTGATTCAGATGACCATCCTACCCAGGCTAGATTTACGGAGACATCATTTATAGGTCAGCAGGTGAGGGTGCTCTCGAACGGCCTGATGTTCTTTACCATTTGGCCATCAGATTTGCCACCAACGCTCATTATAGGACACATCACTGCACTCTATACTCCTCTGTAAACTGGTCATCTCTGTATACCTGTCACTAGACCCACTGGTTGATGCTTAGTTATAAAAACCCTCTTAGGCCTCACTCCCCCTTATCTGAGATATCTACTGCAGCCCTCATCCTCCACAAACAACACCCGTTCTGCCAGTCACATTCTGTTAAAGGTCCCCAAAGCACAGACATCCCTGGGTCGCTCCTCTTTTCAGTTTGCTGCTACCATGTTGTGTTTCTACCATGCTGTGTTGTCATGTGGTGCTGCCTTGCTATGTGGTCTTATGTCTCTCTTTATGTTGTGTTGTCTCATGTCGAGTAGTGTGTTTTGTCCTATATTTATAACATCTTTTATTTGATTTTTAATCCCCCGTCCCCGCAGGAGCCATTTTTGCCTTTTGGTAGACCGTCATTGTAAATAAGAACTTGTTCATAACTGATTTGTCTAGTAAAATAAAGGTTCAATAAATGAAAAATAAATTGTGAAGGAGCTGGCACGGTGTGGCACGGTGTGGCACGGTGTGGCACGGTGTGGCACGGTGTGATATGAGCATTCTGTGTGTTTGTCACATCAAAGTTTATTTGTGCGCTGAATACAACAGGTGTAGTAGACCTTACAGTGAAATGCTGAATACAACAGGTGTAGTAGACCTCACAGTGAAATGCTGAGTACAACAGGTGTAGCAGACCTTACAGTGAAATGCTGAATACAACAGGTGTATTAGACCTTACAGTGAAATGCTGAATACAACAGGTGTAGTAGACCTTACAGTGAAATGCTGAATACAACAGGTGTAGTAGACCTTACAGTGAAATGTTGAATACAACAGGTGTAGTAGACCTCACAGTGAAATGCTGAATACAACAGGTGTAGTAGACCTCACAGTGAAATGCTGAATACAACAGGTGTAGTAGACCTTACAGTGAAATGCTGAATACAACAGGTGTATTAGACCTTACAGTAAAATGCTGAATACAACAGGTGTAGTAGACCTTACAGTGAAATGCTGAATACAACAGGTGTAGTAGACCTCACAGTGAAATGCTGAATAAAACAGGTGTAGTAGACCTTACAGTGAAATGCTGAATACAACAGGTGTAGTAGACCTTACAGTGAAATGCTGAATACAACAGGTGTATTAGACCTCACAGTGAAATGCTGAATTACAACAGGTGTAGTAGACCTCACAGTGAAATGCTGAATACAACAGGTGTAGTAGACCTTACAGTGAAATGCTTACTTACAGGCTCTAACCAATAGTGCAAAGAAGGTATTAGATGAACAATAGGTCGGTAAATAAATTAAACAACAGTAAAAGACAGTACATACAGTAGCGAGGCTATAAGAGTAGCGAGGCTATAAGAGTAGCGAGGCTATAAAAGTAGCGAGGCTACATACAGTAGCGAGGCTATAAGAGTAGCGAGGCTACATACAGTAGCGAGGCTATAAGAGTAGCGAGGCTATAAAAGTAGCGAGCTACATACAGTAGCGAGGCTATAAAAGTAGCGAGGCTATAAAAGCTATAAAAGTAGCGAGGCTACATACAGTAGCGAGGCTATAAAAGTAGCGAGCGGCTACATACAGTAGCGAGGCTATAAAAGTAGCGAGGCTACATACAGTAGCGAGGCTATAAAAGTAGCGAGGCTCTAAAAGTAGCGAGGCTACATACAGTAGCGAGGCTCTAAAAGTAGCGAGGCTACATACAGTAGCAAGGCTATAAAAGTAGCGAGGCTATAAAAGTAGCGAGGCTACATACAGTAGCGAGGCTATAAAAGTAGCGAGGCTATAAAAGTAGCGAGGCTACATACAGTAGCGAGGCTATAAAAGTAGCGAGGCTATAAAAGTAGCGAGGCTACATACAGTAGCGAGGCTATAAAAGTAGCGAGGCTACATACAGTAGCGAGGCTATAAAAGTAGCGAGGCTATAAAAGTAGCGAGGCTACATACAGTAGCGAGGCTATAAAAGAGGCTATAAAAGTAGCGAGGCTATAAAAGTAGCGAGGCTACATACAGTAGCGAGGCTGTAAAAGTAGCGAGGCTACATACAGTAGCGAGGCTCTAAAAGTAGCGAGGCTACATACAGTAGCAAGGCTATAAAAGTAGCGAGGCTACATACAGTAGCGAGACTATAAAAGTAGGCGAGGCTATAAAAGTAGCGAGGCTACATAGCAGACTATAAAAGTAGCGAGGCTCTACAAAAGTAGCTCTAAAAGAGGCTATAAAAGTAGCGAGGCTACATACAGTAGCGAGGCTATAAAAGTAGCGAGGCTACATACAGTAGCGAGGCTACATACAGTAGCGAGGATATAAAAGTAGCGAGGCTACATACAGTAGCGAGGCTATAAAAGTAGCGAGGCTACATACAGTAGCGAGGCTACATACAGTAGCGAGGCTATAAAAGTAGCGAGGCTACATACAGTAGCGAGGCTACATACAGTAGCGAGGCTACTGTTAGTCAGGCTGATTTGAGGTAGTATGTACATATGGTTATACGTTTTTATTTATTTTTCTGTTTTTTATTGTTCCGCACTGCAAAGACATCAAAATGTTTTATGTTGAGTAGGACCAATAGCTACATGAATTTCTAGAACAGAAAAAGGCTAAATGCAATGTCATTAATGTCAGGGAGCCATGTATTACGTCATGACCAAGTTGGCATTCCAGCTGACACACGTCATATTGTGATCGTAACGACAATAATTCTTACACTTGTGAGCGAGCGGTCTGCCAAGAGAATGGACTCGCGCCAGAGCTGCCTATCATGATTGATTCAACAACGTTGCATTGCACCGAGCGAGCAGGAGATTGAGCAGAAAATAAAAACCACTCAAAGGTAATCAAAGCTACTATAACCAAGCACCCCTCAGGCCCACAGGGTGGAGAACAGGGAAAATGGAAATGGAAGATAAACACCCCTGAGGGCTGAGACCGACCAAGACCATGAATGGGAGATGCTGACACAGAAAATAAACCAGTACCAATAGTCACCACAACACATGAACCAGTACTACTAGTCATCACAACACATGAACCAGTACTACTAGTCACCACAACACATGAACCAGTACTACTAGTCATCACAACACATGGACCAGTACAACTAGTCACCACAGCACATGGATCAGTACAACTAGTCACCACAACACAGGAACCAGTACTACTAGCCATCACAACACATGGACCAGTACAACTAGTCACCACAACACATGGACCAGTACTACTAGTCACCACAACACATGAACCAGTACTACTAGTCACCACAACACAGGAACCAGTACTACTAGTCACCACAACACATGAACCAGTACTACTAGTCACCACAACACAGGAACCAGTACTACTAGTCACCACAACACATGGACCAGTACTACTAGTCACCACAACACAGGAACCAGTACTACTAGTCACCACAACACAGGAACCAGTACAACTAGTCACCACAACACATGGACCAGTACTACTAGTCACCACAACACATGAACCAGTACTACTATTCACCACAACACATGGACCAGTACTACTAGTCACCACAACACATGGACCAGTACTACTAGTCACCACAACACAGGAACCAGTACTACTAGTCACCACAACACATGAACCAGTACTACTAGTCACCACAACACATGGACCAGTACTACTAGTCACCACAACACATGAACCAGTACTACTAGTCACCACAACACAGGAACCAGTACTACTAGTCACCACAACACATGAACCAGTACTACTAGTCACCACAACACATGAACCAGTACTACTAGTCACCACAACACATGGACCAGTACTACTAGTCACCACAACACATGGACCAGTACTACTAGTCACCACAACACATGAACCAGTACTACTAGTCACCACAACACATGAACCAGTACTACTAGTCACCACAACACATGAACCAGTACTACTAGTCACCACAACACATGGACCGGTACTACTAGTCACCACAACACATGAACCAGTACTACTAGTCACCACAACACATGAACCAGTACTACTAGTCACCACAACACATGAACCAGTACTACTAGTCACCACAACACATGAACCAGTACTACTAGTCACCACAACACATGAACCAGTACTACTAGTCACCACAACACATGAACCAGTACTACTAGTCACCACAACACATGAACCAGTACTACTAGTCACCACAACACATGAACCAGTACTACTAGTCACCACAACACATGAACCAGTACTACTAGTCACCACAACACATGAACCAGTACTACTAGTCACCACAACACAGGAATCAGTACTACTAGTCACCACAACACAGGAATCAGTACTACTAGTCACCACAACACAGGAATCAGTACTACTAGTCACCACAACACAGGAATCAGTACTACTAGTCACCACAACACATGAACGAGTACTACTAGTCACCACAACACATGAACCAGTATTACTAGTCACCACAACACAGGAATCAGTACTACTAGTCACCACAACACATGAACCGGTACTACTAGTCACCACAACACATGAACCAGTACTACTAGTCACCACAACACATGAACCAGTACTACTAGTCACCACAACACAGGAATCAGTACTACTAGTCACCACAACAGATGAACCAGTACTACTAGTCACCACAACAGATGAACCAGTACTACTAGTCACCACAACACATGAACGAGTACCAATAGTCACAACACATGAACCAGTACTACTAGTCACACAACACAGGAATCAGTACTACTAGTCACCACAACACAGGAACCAGTACTACTAGTCACCACAACACATGGACCGGTACTACTAGTCACCACAACACAGGAACCAGTACTACTAGTCACCACAACACATGAACCAGTACTACTAGTCACCACAACACATGAACCAGTACTACTAGTCATCACAACACATGAACCAGTACTACTTGTCACCACAACACATGAACCAGTACTACTAGTCACCACAACACATGAACCAGTACTACTAGTCACCATAACCCATGAACCAGTACTACTAGTCACCACAACACATGTACCAGTACTACTAGTCACCACAACACATAAACCAGTACTACTAGTCACCACAACACATGAACCAGTACTACTAGTCACCACAACACATGAACCAGTACTACTTGTCACCACAACACATGAACCAGTACTACTAGTCACCACAACACATGAACCAGTACTACTAGTCACCACAACACATGGACCAGTACTAGTCCCTACCTGGCCAAGGTACAGACGACAGAAACACTGCTCTATCGTAACAGAGTTGTTAGACGTTGTATTTTCATTGTACAGTCCATTTGGTGCTTGCCTCTACACTGTAGGAGCTATGATTCGAGTCCCTGTTGCATCTCTCCTTCTCTCTCTTGCTACAACGGTGGCAGCAGTGGGCTCATCCCTGTGATCCCTTGTGGTGTTGGCGAAGTGTGCCAGTCGGTATGTGGGGCTTGAAGCACAATAAGAGTTCTTGAGAGAAGTGGAATAGGCCTACTGTAACATGCCGTATGTGAGCGTATCTGCCTCTACTCAGGGACGTTTGCCTCTGGACCATATGAGCTATATACTTAATATATGGCCCAGGCGGCCTGGAAACAGGAGCTATAAAAAGTAATTGAGTAGGCTGCATAGATTTCATGACTAGAAGCTCAAAAGACGAAAACGTCATTTCTTTTTTTGAAAATTGAAATTTGCTATCGTAAATGTTAGCAACACAATAAGAATGTGGTGATTGACAGAGTCAAAAACCTTGGCCAGGTCGTGAATACGGCAGTAATTTCTCTTATTGATGGCGGTTATAATGTCATTTAGGACCTTGAGCGTGGCTGAGGAGCACCCATGACCAGCTCTGAAACCAGATTGCATCGCGGAGAAGGTACGGTGGGATTCGAAATGGACGGTAATCTGTTTTGTTAACTTGACTTTCGAAGACCTTAGAAAGCCAGTGTAGGATAGATATAGGTCTGTAGCAGTTTGGGTCTAGAGTGTCACCCCCTTTGAAGAGGGGGATGACCGCGGCAGCCCTCCAATCTTTAGGAATCTCAGACGATACGAAAAAGAGGTTGAACAGGCTAGCAATAGGGGTTGCAACAATTTCAGCAGATAATTTTAGAAAGAGAGGGTCCAGATTGTCTAGCCCGGCTGATTTGTAGGGGTCCAGATTTTGCAGCTCTTTCAGAACATCAGCTTTCTGGATTTGGGTGAAGGAGAAATGGTGGGGGCTTTGGCGGATTGCTGTGGAGGTTGCCGGGCAGTTGACCGGGGTAGGGGTAGCCATGTGGAAAGCATGGCCAGCCGTAGAGAAATGCATATTGAAATTCTCAATTATAGATGATTTATCGGTGGTGACAGTGTTTCCTAGCCTCAGAGCAGTGGGCAGCTGGGAGGAGGTGCTCTTATTCTCCATTGACTTTACAGTGTCCCAGAACTTTTTTGAGTTTGTACTCCAGGATGCAAATTTCTGTTTGAAAAAGCTAGCCTTAGCTGTCCTAAATGCCTGTGTATATTTGTTCCTAACTTCCCTGAAAAGTTGCATATCACGGGGCAGAACGTGATATGCACGTTTATGTTTTTTGTGCTGGTCAAGGGCAGACAGGTCTGGAGTGAACCAAGGACTATATCTATTCCTGGTTGTACATTTTTTGAACGAGGCATGCTTATTTAAGATGGTGAGGAAGGCACTTTTAAACAATAGCCAGGCATCATCCACTGACGGGATGAGGTCAATGTCATTCCAGAATATCCCGGCCAGGTCGATTAGAAAGGCCTGCTCGCAGAAGTGTTTTAGTGAGCGTTTGACACTGATGAGGGGTGGTTGTTTGGTCGCAGACCCATTACGGTTGCAGGCAATGAGGCAGTGATCGCTGAGATCTTGATTGAAAACAGCAGAGTTGTATTTGGAGGGCGAGTTAGTTAGGATGACATCTATGAGGGTGCCCGTGTTTACGGATTTGGAGTTGTACCTGGTAGGTTCATTGATAATTTGTGTGAGATTGAGGGCATCAAGCTAGGATTGTAGGATGGCCGGGGTGTTAAGCATGTCCCAGTTTAGGTACTACTAGGTAGTAGCACGAACTCAGACGATAGATGGGGGGCAATCAATTCACATATGGTATCGAGGGCACAGCTGGGGGCAGAGGGAGGTCTATAGCAAGCGGCAACAGTGAGAGACTTGTTTCTGGAAAGTTTAATTTTTAGATGTAGAAGCTCGAATTGTTTGGGTACAGACCTGGATAGTAATACATAACTCTGCAGGCTATCTTTGCATTAGATTGCTACACCACCCTTTTTATGCAGTTCTATCTTGGCGGAAAATGTTATAGTTAGCAATGGATATTTCAGGGTTTTTGGCGGTTTTCCTAAAACAGGATTCAGACACGTCTAAGACATCAGGGGTGTCTTAGACGTGTCTGAATCCTGGCTTAGGAAAACCGAGTGTGCTAAAGCAGTGAGTAAAACAAACTTAGGGAGTAGGCTTCTAATGTTAACATGCATGAAACCAAGGCTTTAACTGTTACAAATGAGAGCACCTGAGGAGTGGGAGTGGAGCTAGGCACTGCAGGACCTGGATTAACCTCCACATCACCAAAGGAAGAGAGGAGAAGTAGGATAAGGGTATGGCTAAATGCTATATGAACTGGCTGTCTAGCACATTCGGAACAGAGAGTAAAAGGAGCAGGTTTCTGGGCACGATAGCATAGATTCAAGGCATAGCGTACAGACAAAGGTAAGGTAGGATGTGAGTACATTGGAGGTAAATCTAGGCATTTAGTAATGATGAGAGAGATATAGTCTCTAGAGACGTTTAAACCAGGTGATGTCATCGCATATGTAGAAGTTGGGACAACATGATTGGTTACGGCATATTGAGCAGGGCTAGAGGCTCTACAGTGAAATAAGACAGTAATCACTAACCAGGACAGTAATGGATGAGGCATATTGATATTAGAGAGAGGCATGCTTAGACAAGTGAACATATGGGTCCAGTGAGTGGTTGGGCTGACTGGGGACACGGCGATTCAGACAGTTAGCAGGCCAATGCTAACACGCTAACAGTTAGTAGGCCGGGGTTAAACAAGCTAGCAGTTAGCAGACCAGGTTAGCGAGCAATCAGTTAGTAGGGGCTAGCAGTTAGCAGACTGGGGCAGGCAAGCTAGCAGTTAGCAGAACGGGGCAGGCAAGCTAGCAGTTAGCAGACCGGGGCAAGCAAGCTAGCAGTTAGCAGACCGGGGCTAGCAAGTTAGACTATGGGGGACGTCTGTTTTTGCCTCTTCGTGCGGTGACGTCGATAGACCAGTCGTGGAATAGGCCTATTCTCATTTATCTTCAGAGATTCCCACAATTGTGTGATGTCGCTGTCCAGTACCCAGGTGCTGAACTTCAAACGGATGTCGCTGTCCGGCACCCAGGGGATGAACTTCAAACGGATGTCGCTGTCCGGTACCAAGGGGATGAACTTCAAAAGGATGTCGCTGTCCTGTACACAGGTGCTGAACTTCAAATGGATGTCGCTGTCCGGTATCCAGGTGCTGAACTTCAACAGGATGTCGCTGTCCAGTACCCAGGTGCTGAACTTCAACAGGATGTCGCTGTCCAGTACCCAGGTGCTGAACTTCAACAGGATGTCGCTGTCCAGTACCCAGGTGCTGAATTTCAACAGGATGTCGCTGTCCAGTACCCAGGTGCTGAACTTCAACAGGATGTCGCTGTCCAGTACCCAGGTGCTGAACTTCAACAGGATTTCGCTGTCCGCTTCAGCGATGCTGAATTTCTGCTATTAGCATCTTTGTTGTTGCATAAGTTATTAAAGCAAAAAGACACATCTTGGTGCTCTTAAAGGAACAGGTCTAGATTGTTCTTTAGTTGTTATTCTTCTCTGGAATGGCTGTCTAAACCAACATGTTGACCTGATTGGCATTGAATTCTCAGTTTCAATTTGTCTTGTGTTGCCCCTTTTAATCCAGAAATGTTTTTTTTCTGGCAGACAAATATGACATTTTCATTGACATATAAGACACCCACCAACACAGACCAACTGTACCATGTTCATTATTCTCACATCTACAGTTCCTTCGAAAAGTATTCAGACCCCTTGACCTTTTCAAAATGTTGATGGGTTACAGCCTTATTCTAAAATAATATATATTTTAAATTCCCTCATCAATCTCGACACAATATCCCATAACGACAAGCAAACACAGGATTTTTGATTTT
The DNA here is from genome assembly GCF_023373465.1 of Oncorhynchus keta. Lineage (NCBI taxonomy): Eukaryota > Metazoa > Chordata > Actinopteri > Salmoniformes > Salmonidae > Oncorhynchus > Oncorhynchus keta. Next base: position 75,579,906 of record NC_068448.1, read on the forward strand.
TTTACTAATTTATACAAATGTAAAAACTGAAATATCACATTTACATAAGTATTCAGAGCCTTTACTCAGTGCTTTGTTGAAGGCGTCGATTACAGCCTCGAGTCTTCTTGGGTATGGCGCTACAAGCCTGGCACACCTGTATTTGGGGAGTTTTTCCACATTCTTCTCTGCAGATCCTCTCAGGGTGGATGGGGAGTGTTGCTGCACAGATGTTCGATCGTGTTCGATCGTGTTCAAGTCCGGTCTCTGGCTGGGCCACTCAAGGACATTCAGAGACTTGTCCCAAAGCCACTCCTACGTTGTATTGGCTGTGTGTAGATTGATGAGGAAACACATTCATTTCATCAATTTTACAATATGTCTGTAAAGTAACAAAATGTGGAAAAGGGGAAGGGGTTTGAATACGTTCTGAATGAATTGTATTATATACTTTAAGCATACATTCATAAGCCCTTGGGATGAATACTTGTTAACCTACATCCCTACACTCCTAGTATTTACAGTATGTGTAGGTCTGTTACCAGCCTAAACCAATCCCTCTGCTGATTGATAGCTAAGTCAAGGGGGAAGAACCATTTGCTGCTGGAGATATGGAGTACTTGATATCCAGGGACAAGATGACTGATAGCTTTTTTAGGTGTGAGTGGACAAATTGCTGAAATTGTATTTCACTCTGTTATTAATGTTCTCATTAAGTAATATTGCAGAGGTACGAGCAAGGTGAAATAAACATAGTGAAAAAAAATGTCTTTAGTGTGTTCACAATGCGTTTTATGTTAACCCTTTCTGCAATGGCTTTGGTGAGGAATAGCTTTGGTGATGACATAATAAATGAAAGAGGTGAATCCGAGCCTACTCAGTCCTCACAGAGAATAACCTGACTCATTTTTGTATAGCCTGATAGAATATGTATAAACAAAGCAGGCCTAATCTCTTTTGGTTGAGAAATGCACAGTGTGCAGAAGAGAAGATAATAGATTGGCATTGTTATTTCTCCAGCAGAATCACTTGCCCCTGTCAATGAAAACTAATGCCGAGAGTTAAAGGTATGAGAGAACGAGCGAGGGGGGGGGGGGGGGTGGATATGTTTGCTGTCGCATAATCCATGCGGGTGCGGGAAATCGGTACACAGCAGAAACCTCATCTGTTTCCCTCCGTTGCTCGGACTCAAATTTGGTCACACAAGATCCGCACGAAGAGAGCTGCATAATGCAGAACTGGTGGGCTGTAGCCTGTCAACCGGTTTCCCGAATTAAAAACCACTCTCACCGACTGCGAAACATAAAATGGGAGCCCAAACATGATGAGAATTAATATCGCGGAGAGAGTGATTGTGTGGATGTGTTTAGGTTTTGAGCTGTATCCTATACGCATAATTGGTTAAATTTCCGAGAATAGATAACGATTTAAAGGACTGATTCGGATGAGGATAACAAATAACTGCGGCCATGTGATTCAACCTGGATGTGTTGAAGGCTTCGAAATTTCATTATAAACATTTTGCAATAAAAAAGTCTATTAGTTGCCCTGATTCAGATGAACTAATTTTTTGATTGAGGAACTACGTTTTATTGCTATTTGCGCTCTGAGAATACATTCCTTATCATTAACAGATAGCCACCATTAATTCATTTTTAGTATCCTCCTTTTCCACAGGTGTTTGGAGTCAAAATCTGTTTTTCTTTTTTGACAAAACTTGTCCTATATTTCGCTACTGGTAGGCTATTGACAAACTAGACAGATTTATTCAGAGTCCCGTTCCACAAGCGAAATATATTGGTAATCTATTTCCTCATTTTAAAACGCGCTTTCCTGTATACCAATAGGGAGTCTGTATACATTTTGACCTTGATGAGCTGCGGTTGAAATGGGAGAAGACGTGTCCAAAGTATTAAGATTGGTGTCGGCAACTGAAGCGGGGATGGAGGAAATATACTTTATCAACACCTTCCCGGACTGGGACCATGCAGTCTTCACATTTTCCAACTCAGGAACGGACAGCAACGAGCCGTTCGACGGAAATGGAGAAGTAAAGAGCCTTGACTTGTGCTTTTAACGTTGACATAACTTTGACACGCCGCACTGTTGTGATTCACTTGCACATGCCATACATAGTCTTATTTTTGTAATTGTAAAGATCTCCATCTCTGACAAAGTACAGTTTATCCCCAAAAGTAGACTGTTATTATTAGTCAGTAAATAGACACTCTTACTTAGTAATAGCGGCCATTCCTGAACAGAGCCTACACAACTAGACTGACACAGGTGCGCTGAACCTTCTCATATCCAGCTGGGAGGTGGGTTTGGTGCTGTTCAGTGGCCATGGTGCTGAAACTGTTGACCTCGCTGACCGTGGTGCTGTCCGTGGTTCAGTCGCAGGTTCCTTCGGGTGCCTTTGTTTTTATCTGCAGCCTTTCCTATATAACAGATGGCCTCCTAGTAGCGCCATCCCACTTCTGACACCAGTGCAGCACATTCGTCCCTGGCCTCATAGTGGAGAGAGTGGTCTGGAGAAAACAACATGTTTTTGGAGACTGTCGAGACGATTAGCAAGGCTGCTGCAAGGACAATGGTTTTTATTCAGTGTGGGATTGAATTGTGACATTTGAAACTGCAGGTCCCCCTAGGAAAAGTCATTGAATCTCGTTGCTAATAAGGGTCTTTCATGTGACTTGCCATGTTTTTGCTAATGGCACTGGGGCACAATTCTGAATCAAGAAACCGTAGTAATGGCCAGCTCCAAACAGTCTCGCCAGCATCGTGTAATCATTTAATGCCCTCTCAGCCTTTTATTACAGCCTTTTATTATAGGGCTACACATACGCTCTCTCCCCGAAGCTATGACATGATGGTCATCACACATTATGCAGTCGCGTGACATTGCCTTAGAGACTACAATGGCTGACCCTCCTCCTGAGACTGCAGGCCATTTGATCTCCTTCTCTTTGGTACTTTAATCAATACCCAGACCAGTGGGTTCTAGAACCATGTTGTGTTGTGACCCCTCCCCTTAAAGACTTTTAGATTTCCCTGTGGGCCCCCTGTAAACAAATCAAATCAAATGTTATTAGTCACATACACGTATTTATCAATGTTTTTGCGGGTGTAGCGAAATAGTTGTGTTCTTAGCTCCAAATTTGGAGTAGTATCGAAATAATACACCAATCTCAAAGAAATATAATGGAATTAAGAAATATATAAATATTAGGATGAGCAATGACTAAAATACAGTACGTACATATGAAATTAGTAAAGCAGTATGTAAACATTAAAGTGACTAGTGTTCCATTATTAAAGTAGCCAGTGATGTCTATGTACATAGGGCAGCAGCCTCTAAGGTGCAGGGTTGAGCCGTGTGGTAGCCGACTAGTGATGGCTATTTAGCAGTCTGATGGCCTCGAGATAGAAGCTGTTTTTCAGTCTCTCGGTCCCAGCTTTGATGCACCTGTACTAACCTCGCTTTCTGGATGATAGCGGGGTGAACAGGCAGTGGCTCTGGTGGTGATGATGCACCTGTACTAACCTCGCTTTCTGGATGATAGCGGGGTGAACAGGCAGTGGCTCTGGTGGTGATGATGCACCTGTACTGACCTCGCCTTCTGGATGATAGCGGGGTGAATAGGCAGTGGCTCTGGTGGTTGATGTCCTTTATGATCTTTTGGCCTTCCTGTGACATCGGGTGCTGTAGGTGTCCTGGACGGCAGGCAGTGTGCCTCCGGTGATGAGTTGGGCAGACCTCACAACCCTCTGGAGAGCCCTGCGGCTGTGGGCTAGTTGCCGTACAGCCCGACAGCATGCTTTCAATTGTGCATCTGTTAAAGTTTGTGAGGGTCTTAGGGGCCAATCCAAACTTCTTCAGCCTCCTGAGGTTGAATCGGAACTGTTGCGCCTTCTTCACCACACTGTCTGTGTGGGTGGACCATTTCAGATTGTCAGGGAAGTGTACTCTGAGGAACTTGAAACTTCACCTTCTCCACTGTGGTTCCGTCAATGTGGATAGGTGCATGCTCCCTCTGAAGTCCACGATCAGATCCTTAGTTTTGTTGAGGGAGAGGTTATTTTCCTGGCACCACTCTCCCAGGGCCCTCACATCCTCCCTGTAGGCTGTCTGGTAATAAGGCCTACTACTGTTGTGTCGCCTGCAAACTTGATGATTGAGTTGGAGGTGTGTGTGGCCACGCAGTCATGGGTTAGCAGGGCGTACAGGAGGGGGCTGAGCACACACCCTTGTGGGGCCCCTGTGTTGAGGATAAGCGTAGTGGAGGTGTTGTTTCCTATCTTAACCACCTGCGGGTGGTCCGTTAGGAAGTCCAGGACCCAGTTGCACAGGGCGGGGTTCAGACCCAGGGCCCCGAGTTTAATGATGAACTTGGAGGGGACTATGGTGTTGAAGGCTGAGCTATAGTCAATGAACAGCATTCTTACATAGGTATTCCTCTTGTCCAGATGGGATAGGGAAGTGTGCAGTGCAATGGTGATTGTATCGTCTGTGGATCTATTGGGGCGTTAAGCAAATTGAAGTGGGTCTAGAGTGTCAGGTAAGGTAGAGGTGATATGATCCTTAACTAGCCTCTGAAAGCTCTTCATGATGACAGAAGTGAGTACTACGGGGCTATAGTCATTTAGTTCAGTTACCTTTGCTTTCTTGGGTATAGGAACTATGGTGGACATCTTGAAGCAAGTCGGGACAGCAGCCCGGGATAGGGAGAGATTGAATATGTCTGTAAACACTCTAGCCAGCTGGTCTGTGCATGCTCTGAGAATGCGGCTAAGGGGGCCGGCAGCCTTGAGCGGGTTAATACTCTTAAATGTCTTACTCACTTCGGCCACGGAGAATCAGAGCCCACAGCCCTTGGGAGCGGACCATTGTGGTGGCACTGCGTTATCCTCAAAGCGGGCAAAGAAGGCGTTTAGCTTGTCGGGCAGCAAGACGTCGGTGTCCGCATGGTAATAGTCGGCATTTGATTGTGAGGTATTCTAGGTCGGTTGAATGAAAGGACTTGAGTTTCTGTATGTTGTCACAATCACACCATGAGTTGTTAATCATGAAACATACACCACTGCTTTTCTTCTTCTCAGAGAGTTCTGTATTCCTGTCTGTGTAATGTACTGAGAACCCAGCTGGCTGTATGGACGGGGACAGTATATCCAGAGTTCTGTATTCCTGTCTGTGTAATGTACTGAGAACCCAGCTGGCTGTATGGTTTGGGACAGTATATCCAGAGTTCTGTATTCCTGTCTGTGTAATGTACTGAGAACCCAGCTGGCTGTATGGACGGGGACAGTATATCCAGAGTTCTTTATTCCTGTCTGTGTAATGTACTGAGAACCCAGCTGGCTGTATGGACGGGGACAGTATATCCAGAGTTCTTTATTCCTGTCTGTGTAATGTACTGAGAACCCAGCTGGCTGTATGGACGGGGACAGTATATCCAGAGTTCTTTATTCCTGTCTGTGTAATGTACTGAGAACCCAGCTGGCTGTATGGACGGGGACAGTATATCCAGAGTTCTTTATTCCTGTCTGTGTAATGTACTGAGAACCCAGCTGGCTGTATGGACGGGGACAGTATATCCAGAGTTCTTTATTCCTGTCTGTGTAATGTACTGAGAACCCAGCTGGCTGTATGGACGGGGACAGTATATCCAGAGTTCTGTATTCCTGTCTGTGTAATGTACTGAGAACCCAGCTGGCTGTATGGTTTGGGACAGTATATCCAGAGTTCTGTATTCCTGTCTGTGTAATGTACTGAGAACCCAGCTGGCAGTATGGACGGGGACAGTATATCCAGAGTTATTTATTCCTGTATGTGTAATGTACTGAGAACACAGCTGGCTGTATGGACAGGGACAGTGTATCCCGAGAGAGCCATGATTCCGTGAAACAGAGTATGTTATAGTCCCTGATGTCTCTCTGTAATGAGATCCTCGCCCTGAGCTCATCAACTTTATTGTCCTGGGACTGAACATTAGCGAGTAATATGCTCGGAAGCGGTGGATGGTGTGCACGGCTCCTGAGTCGGACTAGAATCCCACTCCAAATACCTCTTCTCTGCCGGCGCCGTCTTGGAGCAGCCTCCGGGATAAGTTCAGTTTCCCCGGGGTTATGAACAAAGGATTCAATTGGGGAAAGTTGTATTTCTGGTCGTAATGCTGGTGAGTTACCGCCACTCTGATATACAAAAGTTATTTCCAGCTGTGTATGTAATAACACAAACGTTCTGGGCTAATAATGTAAGAAATAACACACACACACACATATATATATATATATATATATATATATATATATATATATATATATATACTGCAAATATGCTTAAGAGCTAGAAGCAGATCTGCCATGTCTGTCAGCCATCCAGTCATAAGCCAATGACCACCACAATGAAATGAGAGAAACTGGCCTCGTCCATAGATGTAATCTGAAGGCATGATGTAGCTAGCGGACTGCCTCAAACCTACCTACCCGTCTCATGACATGGTCGTCAGGCTGCTGCTAGTCTAGACTAGAGGTCTGCCCGGGTCTGATTTCTTCATCCCGCCCGCACCTGCAGCTTTTCATCCTGCTGGCTTTCTGTCTGACTCCCACCCGCAGCTACAAAAACTGATCCCAAACCCAACCGCCATGGGCCTTCAATGTTATTTTAGGTGTATGTGATGCAACTCTCTTGCCAACCATGGTTCCAGAAATGTTGCGCCCTATAGGCAATATCAAAATGTGCAGAAATAGCCTAGGTTAAATTACCAGCGTTTCTCACGTGGTCCCTTGCATTCAGTTATCTGTATTACTGGGTAATATCAGACAATATGCTAGATGTAGTTTGAAGGGAGCAGAGTTGGAGAGAATTTCTCTTTCTCTTGAGCTATTTTTATAGACTACCTTTTTCGGAGTGGTGCGATTTTCAGACGGAGACAAATAGGGGTGATCAATATTTATTTATTTCTAGGCAATGTAGTGAACTATATCCATATTTAGGAAGTAAATAACTGCCAGTGATTCTCAGCATAGGCAGCCTACTCTATATCAATGAGACCACAAACACATATGAGGCACACTTGATCTCACATGCCCAACTAGGAAAAGGTAGGCTGCTGAAGTTGAAGCAGTGAATTCTGAGTGAATAATTCGACCAAAGATGGCCTTTTTTTAATACAGGTAAGGCTAACGCATACAAAGCAAATTAATCTGTGCGACAACACATATTTTCATCCCAAAGTTGTCTGTCTGACCGCTCGCTCCCACCTCGCATTAAGCATGCACTGATCGGTTGAGGGACGAGTGTCCCATAGGAGTGACGTCATCTTATGCAAGATTTATGGGTCTTTGTCATCTTTCTGAACACTCATACAATACATTGCATTAATACTGGTTGAGTCCTTACCTCTCAACCTTGATGCTGTTATGGCGATTGAAAAATAGCTTTTGCACCTTGAGTGGATAGCTTGCCTTGAATATACTTAGGCCTGACACAATATCTTTGTTTTCATGCTCCTGAGCGGCTTGGCTAGGCTGGTAAAAAATGTAGTCTGGCTACATCAGTCAAACGGAGAGGGGGGGACAAGTTATGTTGTCAATTGAATTTGTGAGTTGGTGTCGGGTGTTTCTTCAGCAGCAGTACTACAGAACCCCTGTAGGAGGAAACATCAGAATAACCCAAAAAAACAGAATCAC
>NC_068448.1:76570076-76572576 GCF_023373465.1 Oncorhynchus keta
TCCTGCAGAGTAGGAGCCCCCATCAACAACTCTCACTTAGGACCAAAGGTTTATTTAAGACGTTTTTGGGCGCTACCTTTTGCACATTAGGGAAATGGCGGTACGGCAGGACTGAGTAAATGCATTACATTACCACCACAGCAGTGGCCCACTGCCACAGCTTTTACCTTCCCCCATCCATGTCAATACATATTTTCAAAAGTATCACCAAAGTTAAAAAGCACTCTTCATGTGACTTACAAGGGGAGGTATGACATAGAAAAGTGTTTGAAGGGGAAATTATGAAAGCCAGATTTTGTCATTTGAATCCTTTGAAGAGACATTGTGGAGTGTTATCAGGTTCCTTTCAACAGGATTTTTTTTTAAAATCTTTCCGAGTGATGTTCTAGAACCTGAAAGAACAGGACGGGTTTCGACACACGTTTATCTTTCACTTCGACTCTATAGGTAACCAAGGGCTACTTGTCCTTCAAGTGGCTTTACTCAAAAATACATTAAAAAATATATATTTTGAGGATCAGAGTAAAAGTTTCTTCCAGTAGAAGAGTAATCAAATCAAATAAAACTATATTTGTCACATGCAGTAATTACATTTTTTAAGAAAAAAAAAAATACTGTACCAGTCAAAAGTTTGGACACACCTACTCATTCAAGGGTTTTTCTTTATTTTTTTCTATTTTGTACATTGTAGAATAATAGTGAAGACATCAAAACGATGAAATAACACATATGGAATCATGTAGTAAGAACTAAAATGTTAAAGAAATACAAATATATTTTATTAAAGAAATTGCTGCCCAAATAAATGCTTGATGGAGTTCAAGTAACAGACATCTCAACATCAACTGTTCAGAGGAGACAGTGTGAATCAGGCCTTTATGGTTGAATCGCTGCAAAGAAACCACTACTAAAGGACACCAACAAGAAGAAGAGACTTGCTTGGGCCAAGAAAAACGAGCAATGGACATTAGACCGGTGGAAATCTGTCATTTGGTCTGAGTCCAAATTTGTGGATTTTTGGTTCCATCCGCCATGTCTTTGTGAGACACAGAGTAGGTGAATGATGATCTTCGTAAGTGTGGTTCCCACCGTGGATCATGGAGGCAGAGGTGTGATGGTGTGGGGGTGCATTTCTGGTGACAATGTCAGTGATTTATTTAGAATTCAAGGCACACTTAACCATATGCCATACCATCTGATTTGCGCTTAGTGGGACTATAATTTTTTTTTTCAACAGGACAATGACCCAACAGACCTCTGGGCTGTGTAAAGACTATTTGACCAAGAAGGAAAGTGATTGAGTGCTGTTTCAGATGACCTGGCCTCCACAATCACCCAATCCCAAACCAATTGAGATGGTTTGGGATAAGTTGAACCCAAGAATAAAGGAAAAGCAGCCACAAGTGCTCAGCATATGTGGGAACTCCTTCAAGACTGTTGGAAAAGCATTCCATGTGAAGCTGGTTGAGAGAATTCCAAGAGTGTGCAAAGCTGTCATCAAGGCAAAGGTTGGATACTTTGAATAATATAAAATATAAAATACATTTAGATTTGTTTAACACTTTTTTTTGGTAACTATATGATTCCATATCTTTTTACTTCACAGTTTCGATGTCCTCACTATTATTCTACAATGTAGAAAATATTAAAAATAAAGAAACCCCTACCATGGGAAACGTTTGACTGGTACTGTGTATATATAATAACACAAGAGGAATAAAATACACAAGAATTAAGCTACAGTTTAATACAGGGAGTACAAGTACCAGATCAATATACAGGGCTATTTCATGAAGGCTTCAACAAACCAACGACAAGTATGTGTTCATCATTGTCTGCTCTTTGTTTCTGAGCAGCGTCGTTCAACTGCTTTAACCTCAATTGATTATCGATGTGGTCCTGGGGGTTCTTCTAGCTCGAGGGGTTCTTCTAGCTCGAGGGGTTCTTCTAGCTCGAGGGGTTCTTCTAGCTCGCGGGATTCTTCTAGCTCGAGGGGTTCTTCTAGCTCGAGGGATTCTTCTAGCTCACGGGATTCTTCTAGCTCGAGGGGTTCTTCTAGCTCGAGGGGTTCTTCTAGCTCGAGGGGTTCTTCTAGCTCGAGGGGTTCTTCTAGCTCGAGGGGTTCTTCTAGCTCGAGGGGTTCTTCTAGGTTCTTCTAGCTCGAGGGGTTCTTCTAGCTCGAGGGGTTCTTCTAGCTCGCGGGGTTCTTCTAGCTCGAGGGGTTCTTCTAGCTCGAGGGGTTCTTCTAGCTCGAGGGTTCTTCTAGCTCGAGGGGTTCTTCTAGCTCGAGGGGTTCTTCTAGCTCGAGGGGTTCTTCTAGCTCGAGGGGTTCTTCTAGCTCGAGGGGTTCGAATGGTAACACATTGTAATCCAATTTTTGAGTATTGTATTCACCATTTACATCTTTTGGGGAATGTACTGCTTGTATCTTTAATTACATCTGAGCAGACAAGCTATTTTCCCTGTCAACAGATCAGTAACATAATGGGAGTGTTCCTTC